>NC_065452.1:17254222-17562830 GCF_917563875.1 Diabrotica virgifera virgifera
GTTAGTCTCCTTTGCTCTATTCTCTCTTTAGATGTCTTAGTGTGAAAACCTCGTATCTCAATTTTTTTTTCGAAAATGACACTTTAGTCGTTTTAGACTGAAAATCTTGTATCTCACGGTTAACAGCTGTTAGAAAAAATCCAAATACACCATGCTTATTTTCTACAGCCGAAAAAAGTAAACACGTATATCTGTCTGTGCTCTGTGCGTAAACCGAGTTAAGTCCAAAAATGGTCGAAATTAGCCATTGCACTATCTGTATGTTAGAATTTGATATCTACATTATGTGTATAATTTGTCAAGTCCAATTCCATTTCTAAACTGAGATATTAATGAAGAACAATATGTGTAAAGCGTGTTAAGTCCTGAACTTGGACGCATGATTATTTAAGAAACAGGAAGACTCAGTGTGTTAAGTCCCACAATTTTGGGACTTAACACACTGTACATTAATCAGTTAATAAGTAGACTCTCTGTGATCTCTTGATGAAAGGCAAAGAGATACATATATGTTTTATTGATCTGAAAAAAGCTTTTGATAGAATAAGAAGGGAAGATATATGGAAATGTTTAAAGAAAAATGGAATAGAAAAGGATATGATAGAAATAATTAAAGCCTTGTACAAAAATAATAAAATAAAAATAAGGACGCACAATCAAGAATCTGATGAATTCCAGGCAAAGCTAGGACTAAAACAAGGCTGCGTACTAAGTCCATTACTTTTCTCAATGGTACTAGATGACGCAATAAAGCAATGCAAGGAGAAATCTAAAGACATAATATTGGGAAAATGGAAAATGAACAATGTACAAATACAAGAATTATTATTTGCAGATGATATGGTATTGTTAGCTGACACGGAAGAGAAACTGCAACAAATAATAAACACTTATATAAAAGAACTAAGAAAAATGAACATGGAAATAAACACCGATAAAAGTAAAACAATGATTATGGCAACTACAAAAAAGTGATAAAAATTTAGGTAGAAGGACAAGTGTTGGAACAAATAAACAGCTACAACTACTTAGGTACAATTATTGAAGAAGATGGTAAAATAGACAAAGAAATAAACAATAAAATAGGAAAAGCAGGGGCAATTTATAATACATTAAGAAATACGTTCTTTGGAAAGAAAGAAATACCCAAAGAAGTCAAAACACAAGTGTACCAAAAAGTGGTCCAACCATCAATCATCTATGGGAGTGAGTCGTGGACGCTAACAAAGAACAACAAAAGAAAAATCAAAGCTACAGAGATGAGATTCTTGAGAAAAATAGAAGGGGTCACACGAAGAGACAAAATAAGAAACGACACAATAACTCAAGCTCTAAAGATAAAACCCATAGAGACAATTATAGGGGAACGACAGTTAGGATGTTTGGGCCACATCCACAGACTAAACGACACAAGAATAACGAAAAAAGTATATGAAGTCAGAGTACAAGGGAAGAATAAAGTAGGTCGCCCAAGAATGAGATGGGAAGAACAAGTTAGACAAGAAGCAGAGAAGAGAGGACTGCAATGGAGTATGGCGAAACAATTAGCTCAAAATGGAACAGCATGGAAAAGATGTATCAAAGAAGCACCACAAGATTAAAACATATGGACAGAAAGATGGGTCAAATAAGTAATTTATATTCATTAAAATTGTATTGTTAAAAAGTATTGTATAATTATTAAAATATATTGAAATGTAGATATTGAACTAGTTGTAAACAGCCCAACACCGAAAGGTACGAATGGGCTTAATTGATTAAATAAATAAAATAAATAAAAACCATATTTGTCGAGCTCTTGATAACAAATGAAGTTCCATTTTTTCTCACAGATATATAGCACATAGATAAAGGTATTCCCAGATTACATAACTACGTTCACAACTGTTCTTAAAATAGTCATTTAATTGGTAATTTTATTGGTTAACATTTTGTTTTGATTTCTTTACATGAGACTTCATACCATAGATATGCTTCACTTCTATAGCATGCTGTTGGTCGAATTAAGGTTTTATAGATTATGATCACTGATCACATTTTCAAAGTTCTAATAGAAAAATCAAGAACAAAATTCAATAAAGTGAGAAAGGTACTTTGCGCAAGTGAACTGAAATTAGACTTGAGAGTTAGGTTGGTAAGGTGTTATATTTTCTCGACCCTGCTTTACGGGATAGAAGCATGGACACTTAACGCGTCGACTACTAAAAAGTTGGAAGCATTTAAACTGTGGGTGTATAGAAGAATCCTGAAGATATCATGGATCGAGCATATAACAAACAACGAATTCATGAGAAGAGTCAACACAAGACTGGAAATATTGGAAACCATCAAGACACGAAAGCTGCAATACCTGGGGCATGTTATGCGTAATGAGAGATACAACATACTTCAATTGATTATATAGGGGAAAATCCAGGGCAAGAGAAATGTAGGAAGGAGAAGAACCTCATGGTTGCGTAACTTGAGGGAATGGTACGGATGCACATCAACTGAACTATTCAGAGAAGCAGCATCTAAGATTAGAATAGCCATGATGATTGCCAACCTCCGTCGCGGAGATGGCACGTGAAGAAGAAGAAGAGATTCTCATCCTTGTATCTCGGTGGGCACTTAAGAAATATATGGGAGAGGGCAAAATAAGCTCTGTTTGCCTGTGTTATTCTCCTCCGTATTTCTCTATTTCCTAATCCATCGGCATATATTTCTACTCCCAGGGATGTAAACTTTCCAACCGTTTCAATGTCATCTTCAAGTATAATGTTTTATGGGACTATATTTTAGGGATGGGAAAAACCTACCGGTTTAAACCTAAAACCGGTTTTTTTACTTCGCAATAACCGGTTTTACCGGTTGTTTTTTGTCCCGGTTATAACCGGTTTTTTCTTTTTAAAGTAAAAACCGGTTATTAGGTTTTTACGGTGATTAGGTTTAGGTAGGTATTAGTTTGGATCCCAATAATAATTATTATTCTCAAGTAATTATTCCAAACAAAACCATAATTCAAATTTTATTTTATTTTATAAAATACAAAAGCAAACTGAAAGTGCAACCTCACATCAGCCAGAAACAATTACTAAGTTTTATTATAATATTTCCTTGAAAAGGTATTTGTAATCATAATATTTACATAAGAAGTGATCTGGTTGAATTAGAAGCAAACATCATCTATTTTTCACACTTAACTCTTGACATTGAAAGTGGGAGAATGACTTTTTCTGATTACCAAAAATAATGCTCTGACTATGAATATTGAATTAGTGATTACGAATACGAATCTCAAAAAATTTCGCTACGTTTTCAAAACGATACACTCATACAGGAAGTATTAAATGAGTTAAAATGTACCTATTCTACAAATATACAAACGTGTTAAAAGTAATACATGTTCTTTAGATAGTTATTTGATCATATTGATATCGAGTCGAATGGAGTATCGCAAACTAAAGTGTATTGTAAATGTAAGTTTGTAACCTATTGGAATAAAAAAAGCGAAAACCGGTTTTTCCAAAAACCGTTTTTTTGGCCGGTTATAACCGCCAGGTTAAACCGTAAACAAAAAAAAACCGGTATAACCGAAAACCTGTGTTTTGTCAAAAACCGCCATCCCTACTATATTTCTTCTCGTCCGTATCATTAGTTTTGTTTTTCTTTCTGTGTTAATTTCCAAACCCAGCCTTTTCGTTTGCGTTTTTAACTCTGCGTATGTTTCCTTTGCTCCTGTTGATGTTCTACTCATAACATTAATATCATCGGCATAAGCGGCCAGTTGAACGGTTTTGTTGGTCTGTAGGTTTCCTCGTCCAGTATGCATTTGCCTAACCGCATACTCCAGTGCCAGGTTAAACAATGTTGGGGCCAGCCCATCTCCCTGCTTTAGCCTCTGCGAAATTTTGAAAAAGTCTGTCCGGTGGTTCTGTGCTCATACACATGCCTGAGTGTCATCCATTGTGTCTTTAATGAGCCTAATTAGTTTGTGTGGTATTGCGAATTCAGCCAAAGTATAGTCTCTTCCTTTCGACTAAGTCGTATGCCTGTTTGAAGTCTACAAACACGTTGTGAACATCAATGTCGTGTTCCCATGATTTGCTAAACATCTGCTTGACTGTAAATATTTGGTCCATTGTCGATCTTCCCCGTCTGAAGCCCGTCTGAAACTCTCCAATAATATTTTCTGATAGTGGTTGGAGCCGCTGGTTTATAATATACTTACGTTAGGACTTTATATGCTGTACGTACATAGTATAGATAAACTCCACGATAATTTTTGCAATTCAAACAATGTTTAATTATTGAAATATAAATTTTATTTATTGAAATATTAAAAATTTTAATAATTAAAAATTGCAATCATAAAAATTTAAATTTTTGAAAGGTATAATACTATATTTCTATTACATAATTAATACATTTTAAAAAAGTTATTATTATTATTACTATTTATATAAATTTTAGTTGGGGGCCCGAAAATTAAGTAGTGACTCGGGCTTGATACAAGTAAAATAGGCTCTGCCTAGCACTAGATGACGTAATAAAACATACAAACAGAAATGGAGAAAATATATTGTAGGATATTGGAAGTTGAGCATGATACAAATAACAGAACTATGCCACGCAGACGACCTGGTGATCATTGGGAAGTCAGAAAAACAATTACAAGAAAATATAAACATACTGTATGAAGAGTTAAAAATCAGAAACATGAAAATAAACAAAGAATAATGACAAACAATTATAATTGGAAGACAAAAAGAAAATTATAAAATAGCAAGCAATTGCAAGCAATTTGAACAAGTAGGCAGATATAAGTATTTGGATTTGGGGGTAATCATAAGCCGGGATGGAAAATTAGAAGATGAGATAAATTAAAGAATTGCAAAGACTGGTAAGCTGTACAATAATGTCAAGAGAAACCTTTTAAATAAGAAAAAAATACCCAAGAATATAAAAACGGAAATAGTAAAAAAGATTGTGAAATCCACTCTAACCTATGCCTGTGAATTTTGGGCATTAACAAAAAGACAAAAGAATAGACTAATAAGCACAGAAATGAGATTTTTGAGAACAACAAAGGAAAAAACAAGGAAAGATAAAATGAGAAATCAAACCTTTAGAGAAAATCTGAAAATACACTCAGTTATAACTACAATCGACCAAGGACAACTTAGATGGCTCGGGCATGTACTGAGAAGAGGAGAAGAAAAAATAATAAGACAGATATATGAAGCGAAAGATATGGGAAGAAAGGAGAGAGGAAGACCAAGAAAGATTTGGACAGAATAAGTGAGGGAAGCGGCCGAAAAAAGAGGAATAAAATGGGAGGAAACAAAAGTATTGGCCGTGGATAAAAGGAAATGGAAGTGTAATAACTTACACCGAAAGGTAGAAAAGTTCTGGATGAAGTAAGGAAGTAAGTAAGTAAGTAAGTAAAAAACCAAAAATAATATTAGAAATATATAGGTAAATATCAATAGTACATTTAAAAACAGTGGTGGGTCCAACGGACCCGACTTGCTTGGATACATAAGTAAAATATGTTGTACGGATAAGAGTTAATATAGAAAATATAGAAAATATAGTAGTTACAAAAAAAGCTTATCAAATTCCTGTGAATTAATTTTGACTGAATTATTGAATTGTTTTGTTTATTTTTTCGAGTTTAAAATATACCTACACAAATAAATCTCCGGTGTCATAATTGACAGAAAGTGTACTGTAGTTGTAAAGTATAAATCGCACACTTGTAAGGCACAAAGGAAGTAATTTTGGGTAGCGTAATAAGGGAAATATGATTAAAAGTAAATTATGTATAATTAGGTAATTAGGACAAACGTTTTGGCGCGGTAATAGCGGCCTTTGACTGCCAAATTTAATTAAAATCTACCAGCTTTTGGCCCCTTTATAATTACTTGATCTCTGTTTATATACACTTCATGCTCTAGAAAGAAACAAACTTATAACAAAATCTATAACATAAACAATATTACAAAATACTTCTGCGATTTCTTATGTTAATATTATTAGTCTAGTCCTTTTTTTATTTGATTTTAAATACAATCTGTTACATCACAAAAAAAGTAACACTAAGCATTTTTGTTGAACGAACAAATGTGAGAGGAGTTTTAGTCCAATGACTGTCAACTCCTAGTAGGTTTGTTACTAATAACTACACTAAGTCACTTATTTTCACTTAAAACCTTAAAACACTTTAAGACACTTATGTTCTAAATGGCAAGTCAAGAGGAGTTCTAGTTTTCAGTCTATTTAGTTGTGTAGAGTTGTCCAATAAATTCACTGCTAATTCGTTGGGGTGCTTTTCCAGTCGGTTGAAATATTTATCACTGCATTTGATGATCATCTGCTTCACTGTCTCGATCTTCAAGTCCCTGTAAATGTCTGCATTTGGAATGAACCACGGTGCATTTGTGATAGCACGAAGAACCTTGGATTGAAACCGCTCCAGTATTGCTAGGTTGCTGTCTGCTGCAGTTCCCCACAGTTGAATCCCGTATGTCCAGATGGGCCGGATGATTGCTGTATACACTAATATTTTATTAGATAGAGATAAGGTGGATTTTTGGCCGAGTAACCACTAGTGTTTTTTGTATTTTATTCCTAATTGCTTCCTCTTGGTCCAGGTGTGTGTTCTCCATGTTAGCCCCTTGTCAAGATGTAATCCGAGATATTTTACAGTATCATTCTTAGGAATATTCTTGTTATGTATTAGGATATTCGGTGTTTCTTTGTGACATTTAGTGAATACTACGTTAACTGACTTTGCGTCGTTGATCTTTATCGTCCATTTCTTAGCGCATATTTCAACTAGATGTATGTTTTTTTGCAATATTTCAGCTGCCTGTATGGGATCTGGGTTTTTTACCAGAATTGCAGTGTCATCTGCGAATGTTGCGATTGTAGATTCTTCTTCTGTAGCTGACAACTTTTTTAGTTATTGTAGACCTATAGAATGAACACCTGCCTGTTTCCTGCCTAGAGTTCGGATCCTTTTTTAATTATTAACAATTTAGTGAAAAAAATGCGATTTTTTTGCACTCCATTGAAAAGCTAAAGAGTTGGAATAGAATTGCAAAATTAAATTTTTTAAAACATTGAAGAACCTTCAAAACACCGAGTTTTCAAAGTTAAAAGTCAATTTGTTGCTTCGCAAACTGTAAAATAAGTGAACATTGTTATTTGTTAATAATTTTTACTAAATCTAACTTATAACTTTGGTGTTTCACCTAAAGTTGGGTATTGGGGTACTTAACAAACCTCAAAATTTGAGACCGATCCATTAATTAGTTTAAAAGTTATTATATTTGTTTATCCCAGAGACCTTTGTTTTACAATAATGTAAGACAGAAAATAATGAAGATAGGACAATTCTGCGTAGGGCAAATGAAAGTAGAAGAGTGATAGTATCAAAATGTATTAAAAAAAGATAAAAAATTATTTAATACAGTCAAAAACCCTAATACCAAAATTTTGAAATTTTGTAGTTATAAACATTTAGAATAACTTTAAAATATTGTTCGTAAAACAAATCTTTTTACATATTCGAGAAGCCGGTATTTTTCACGAATTTTTAAAAATGTAGTTCAAATGGTGACTAGTCGTGGTAAGTGAAGGGGGAGCTGGGAGCCGACAAATGCAAGAGTTCAACAACTAAAAAAGCAACTTAAAAATTACTATCATTTTCTGTATCTCGGGATCTGCTCAATGGATTTTGATCTTTTTTTTAGTTTGTTTGCAGTTTTGTGTACATTACAAATATGCGATTTCTCTAGACTTTTATTAATTAAGAAACAGTCTAAGGGCCGGTTGTTCGAACGCTAATCAAAAATGGAATCAACTGATCATTATCAAATATTTAATTACAATTATATTTGATTAAACGTACTTCTGACAGATGTCACATTTTGAGGTTATGTTGACTGATTTATTTTATTATTTTTGGTTTTAATCTAAAATAAACCATAATTAAACTCCTTTTGATGTTAATTTCTTGTTTTTACTTACAAATCAATAATAATAAACAATTTTTAATAATTTAAGAGCTGCGGCTATATTTTAATTACTGCTTTACCTACAATCAATGAATGATTCGTGTTTTACATGTATTTTTGATGTCCCGATTGGATTCCCATCAAGAAAATTGATTACAATGAACTGATTGATTATAATCAACTTCTTGATTAGCGTACGAACAACCGGCCCTAAGTTGTTTAAACCTTTTTTTGAAAAACTAATTGTTTCCCAAAAATCTATTTTTTAGTCATACTGTCATTATTAATCATAGAAAATATTTCAAAGAAAAAGAAATACAGAAAAGACAAAATTTATTTATTAAAGTGTACTTTAACTTTTTCCAAGATTTATTAATGATACTATGATTAAAAAAATAATTTTCGGAAGAATATTTTCAAGAATCGTTTAAACAAATTAGACTGTTTATTGATTAATAAATTTATAGACAAATTGCATATTTGTAATATACGCAGAAATTAAATACAAATTAAAACAATAAAGATCAAAATCCATTGAGTATATCCGGCGGTATAGAAAATATTAGTTTGATATTGCTTTTTCGCTATTTGAAGTCGGTGGATTTGTAGGTTCCCCCTATTAACCATTTGGACTACGTACCTAATTTTTTTAAATTCTTATCGGGTCCTGTGAAGGTACAAAGTTTGTGCAAATTTTTTAACAGAAAATACAAAGTCCGTTTTTTAAAATGGCAGCAATGAGGTTCCTTAATTCTTATAAACAAATTAGCTGTATATTAAAAAAAACACATTAGTCCAGAAAGCCACTGCGCATCCGCTAGGAAAATATTCTGAATCGGATTTTTTGCACAATCTTACTCAAAAAGGACCCCTTTTAACAAATTTGTATGTTGCCAGGACCAAAAGTGGGTCAAACATTTTTTAAGCGTATTTTTTTTCCTATTTTTTTTTTGCATGGAACAAAGTTTTTCTAGGTCTTTTGGATCATCCTAAACAGAAAAGGTCTGTAGTGACATTTCTCTAAAGTTGACAGTTTTTGACATATAAGCGACTAAAAATTGAAAAATTGCGAAATTGGCCATTTTTAACCCTTAAAAACTATGTGAAAAACTGAAAATTTGAATGTTGCCAAGGTAGGTAGATATTCTTTAAACATCGATTGATGAAATCCCGAACAGTTTTTTGCAATACAATATTCAAAACTCCTTTGTCTTTTAATTGCTAATCAAGCGTACGAGACACTATTTTCCACCGATATTATGGAGCAAATGAAAGGAATAAATTCGTTATTTCGGAGACCGGCGACTTTAAGGAAAAATCCCGAAACATGTCGATTTTTATTTTTAAATTATGATATTGTGGCTAATATGGTATACTAGTGACGTCATCCATCTGGGCGTGATGACGTAATCAATGATTTTTTTAAATGAGAATAGGGGTCGTGTGCTAGCTCATTTGGAAGTTTCTTCAATTCTCTATTCAGTAATATAAACTTTTAATCATCTATTTTAAAATGTATAATATGACTGAATTTTCAATATGAATGAGACAGATAAAATTAAATAATTATTAGAAGCATTTTTTTACCAAGCAACAAAAACAAAAGGACCCCGCACAAACCTTATGGAAAATAGGTCCCAGTGGATTTCGTTCATACTTTGGGGAAAATACTCTTTGAAGCATCCTGATAAAAAGTTCTTATGGGCACAACTCAATCGTACGAAGGATTTTCAAGATATAGAGGTCCAAACTCGGAAAATTATAAGATTTAAGGGGTATTCCAATTCCGTGAGTTACTGGTTATTTGACAACATGTAGAAGTTTGGATCAAGGAAAAGTACTAGTAGTCTAGGATTTTTTCCTGGCTATCTGATGGCGACCTTTACTTTGACCTTGATCTTCAACGGACGTCATCTTCTAGAGTTTCGAGGTTTTTAGGCATTAAATTGATAAAAACAGATTACTCAGGGATTTTTGGGATCACAAAACACGAATATGCCATCAGAATTGCCCTCCGGATGACCTGGTGGCCAGGGCCACTGCAAGGGACGTCATCTTCTAGAGTTTCGATGGTTTTCGGCATTTAATTGATGCAAATGAATTACTGGAGGGTTTTTTGAGGTCGTTAAACACGAATATGCCACCAGAACCGACTCCCGAAGCACCTGGTTTCCAAGGTCAATAAAAGGGTCTCCTGGAGTTTCGAGGGTCTTTGGTACTACATTGATGCAAACGGATTAATTAAAGGTTTATGGGGTTGCTGAACACGAATACGTGATCACATTGTGCCGTGGGCACAATGTGATTCGTGGGTCGGATCTGATAGTGTATGCATGTTCAGCAACCCCAAAAACCTAAGAGTAATCCATTTGATTCCTCCGAAACTCCAGAAGATAACCTGTCTTAGGCACCAGGTGCTCCTGTGTCTGTACTGATCACGTATTCGTGTTCAGCAACCCCAAAAACCTATAACTAATCCGTTTGCATTAATGTAGTACCAAAGACCCTCGAAACTCCAGGAGCCCCTTTCATTGACCTTGGAAAGCATGTGCTCCGGGAGTAGGTTCTGGTGGCATATTCGTGTATAGCGACCTCAAAACACCCTCCAGTAATTCATTTTCATCAATTAAATGCCGAAAACCATCGAAACTCTAGAAGATGACGTCCGTTGAAGGTCAAGGTTAAAGTAAAGGTCGCCATTGGATAGCCAGGAAAAAATCATAGACTACTAGTACTTTTCCTTGATCCAAACTTCTACATGTTGCCAAATAACCAGTAACTCACGGAATTGGAATACCCCGTAAATCTTATAATTTTCCGAGTTTGGGCCTCTATATCTTGAAAATCCTTTATACGATTGAGTTGTGCCCATTAGAACTTTTTATCAGGATGCTTCAATGTGTATTTTCCCAAAGTATGAACGAAATCCACTGGGACCTATTTTCCATAAGGTTTGTGCGGGCTCCTTTGTTTAATTTTTTAATGTCTTGTATTTTCTAAATGATTTCCAAAGTGGGAGTCAAAACGTCAAATAAACTTAATTTCTACCTAAAATTGTGGCTTATTCCCAACCAATGGCGCGTCCGCATTGGTAAATTTTTCGTGCCTATTGAACTTTACCCGCAAGAATTTACGTCGCAAGCATTTGCGTCGCAAATTTTTTTCAATGAAGACGCGGTGCTCAAATTATTTGATCTTCCAATGGAGCGTGTTCGTTGTGTGCTTCGAAAATTCTTGCGTCCGATTTATGCGACGAACACGTCCACACTAGCACAATTTACTTCGAGCACGCAAATATTTGCGACAAACAGCTGGCACGCACGAAAAAGTTACAAATGCGGACGCGGCATAATATTTTGTTGAAAGAAATAATAATTTATTTTAATATTTTGTTGAAACTACACTTTGCTTTTTTAATTAAAGCTTACAAAAATATTTGAAACTTTATGTATTGTTCGTATGACCTTTGTTCCCTTATCCACGCAGAAACTTTCCTAGTTTCCTAAACTAGGATAAACCTCCCCGATTATTTAAATGTCTTAGATAACTTCCCCAATACATGACAAGTAATGAATTGTTCTTAAAATCCTGTTTACACAGGGCCTGAAGGATGCCTTCGCATCCCGTTTGTTGGGATAATATACATATTTTAACCGGGATATGTAAATGATAATCCCGTGTAAGACTTAAAATGGCGTGTAAATCTATCGTTCCTTGTTTATTGCTATTGATCAAGATAATAAATGCATGAACCTCGACTTTAAAACAACAATAAATCATCATCACTGAAGCAATAAAGAAAAAGTTTTAATTGGAAAAATTTAAATATTTATTAAACTCTAGTCAACAGCTCGTATTTTTAATTTATTTTCCAATTTTAAGATATTTATAGCGATAAGAAAAATATTCGTTTAGTATATAATATATGTACAAGGTGTCTCAAAAGTAGCGAATGGTCGAATATTTCGCGAACTAAACATCGGATCGAAAAACTGAAATACACGTTTTCAATCATTTTTAAGAATCTATTGTTACAAAACTGACTTTACGCGGTTGACTTTACTATTTTATTATTTATGTTTTTAGGCGATGAGCTTAATTTTAGTTGAGTTTATTTATTTTTTAATAACTTCCCTCTAAACAGATGAAAGACACTGAATTTATATCTTTATATATATATATATATATATATATATATATATATATATATATATATATATATATATATATTTATATTTATATTTATATATACAGGGTGGGGCATTAGTGTGACAAAGTCCAATTACTCGTTTGTCGTAAGAGATACGAAAAAAAGTTATTTAGTTAAAAGTTGGGGCACACATAGTACCATAATTTAAAAATATTTTTAAATATACAGGGGCGTGCGTATTGACAGGGTGACACAAACTTATGTTTTTTTAAATTGAATACCCTGTATATTTTTACATTTTTGGATTCTCCTCCATGTGTCCTTTCTTAAAATATACAGTTTTGTAATATTATACGAGGTAGTTTAAAAGTTAATTACGTTTTTTGTTAGTTTCGTAGCAATATCTACACCCTGTAGAATTGTAGTGATTTGCCATCAAATTTTCTATTTATATTCAAACGATTTTTAATATAGTCGGCTACTGTTAATCATTAACAGTATAGCGAAATGTTTAATGTTAGTATACAGGGTGGGTCGAAACTCGGAATGAGTATATTCTTAAATGGAACACCCTGTATTTTAGTATTGTAATGAAATAATATTTTATGGTACTTTTTTATTTCTTAAGCATTCTCTATACCTAAGTGCTTTAATTTGTAAGTTATTCGTGATTATTTAAGCCAAACATTAATAATTAATTGCAATAAAAATTACGTGAAATTTTATTAGGTGGTCTTAAAAATATCCAATCAAAAATAATTTTTCGAAAAAAAAAAATACATAGTAATCTAGCCTGATCCTTAATTAATTATAATTGGATGAGGTATCCAAATACATTCGTAGTTAAGGTTGTTGGTGCTTAAAATATTAATTAAACATACAAAATTCTCCCTAATTGGCTATGACACAAAATTTGCTTAAACATTTGACATTATACTATTTATATATTTCCAGTTGATTTGCTACCATTACTAATATTAGTTTTTCTAATGAGGAACTGATTAAAATGGCTTTGTGCTAGGAGAGTATAACAAAAATGAGCTACTTGCAATAAAAATTTATCATCAGCAATTCCCTGATAGACGACAAACAAAAAGAGAAACTTTTGAAAGTATGTATACTAAAACGGTTTCAACAGACTAGATACTTACATTGTAAGAACGGTTGTACTAATATGCAGATCCTCAGTGACACTAAGGATTACATTTAATTCCTGTTTTCTTCACTTACAATAGCTTTTGTTCGATCAGATTTATCATAATCTAAGTGTCCAGTCCGTTGAAACGGTTATAGTATATTTTTAAACGTTTCTCTTCTTAGTTGTCGTCTATCAGGGAATTTCTGATGAAAAATTCTTATTGCTAGTAGCACATTTTTGTTATACTCCATTAGCACAAAAATCTTATCAGTTCCTCATTAGAAAAATTCATATTAGTAATGGTAAAAAAGCAACTGGAACTGTAAAAGTAGTATAATGTCAAATTTTTAAGGAAATTTAGTGTCATAGCCGACTAGGTAGAATATTGTATGTTTTTATTAATATTTTGCTCACCAACAATCTTAACTACGAATTTATTTGGATATCTCATCCAATATTAATAAATTAAGGATCAGGCTAGATTATGATGGATTTTTTTTCGAAAAATTATTTTTGATTGAATATTGTCCCGGCGACCAAATAAAATTTTACGTAATTTTTCTTGCAATTAATGTTTGGCTTAAAGAATCATGAATAACTTACAAATTAAAGCACTTAGGAATAGGGAATGCTTAAGAAATAAAAAATTACCATAAAATACCATTTCATTACAATACTAAAATACAGGGTGTTCCATTTAAGAAAACTAAGAAAATACTCATTCCGAGTTTCGACCAACCCTGTATACTAAAATTTAACATTTCGCTATGCTGTTAATGTTTAACAATAGTAGACTATATTAAAAATCGTTTGAACATAAAATAAAAATTTGATGTCAAATCACTACAATTCTACAGGATGTAAATATTGCTACGAAATTAACAAAAAAAACGTGTTTATCTTTAAACTACCTCGTATAATATTACAAAACCATATATTTTAAGAATGGAAACATTGAGGAGAATCCAAAAATGTAAAAATATACAGGGTGTTCTATTTAAAAAAACATAAGTTTGTGTCACCCTGTCAATACGCACGTCCCTGTATATTTGAAAATATTTTTAAATTATGGTCCTGTCAGTGCCCCAACTTTTAGCTAAATAACTTTTTTTCGTATCTCTTACGACAAACGAGTAATTGGACTTTGTCATACTAATGCCCCACCCTGTATATAATATATAGGGTGAGGCAGATAACTGGCCTATTAGAAATATCTCGAAAACTAAAGGCAACAGAATCATGAAAATTGGAATAAAGGGGTTTTGAAGAATGATCTATTAAATGAAAATATTTTCATCTCCTTGCAACTTCCGGTTATACCGGAAGTTGCTTATAACTTCGTTTTTTTAATGGGACACCCTGTATATTTATAAATTTTTGGATTCTCTTCGATGTCTTCTTTCTTAAAATATGAGCTTTTGTAATATTATACAGGGTATTTTAAAAGATAATTACGTTTTTTTTTATTAATTTCGTAGCAATATTCGCACCCTGTAGAATTGTAGTAGTTTGACATCTAAAACTCCACTTACTTTCAAATAATTTTTAATATATTCTACTATTGTTAAGAATCATTAGTAAAGCTAAATTTTTAATTTTAGTATACAGGGTTGGTCGAAACTCGGAATGAGTAATTTCTGAGTTTTCTTAAATAGAACACCCTGTATTTTTGTATTGTAATGAAATGATGTTTCATGGTACTTTTTTATTTCTTAAGCATTCCCTATACCTAACTGCTTTAATTTGTGAGTTATTGGTGATTAAAGTTAAACATTAATTGCAACAAAAAATACGTAAAATTTTATTAGGTTGGCCGTGAAAATACTCCATTCCAAATAATTTTTCAGAAATAAATACATATTAATCCAGACTGATCCTTAAAATGACCAATAATGGTTTAGCTATCAAAATACCTACGTAGTTAAGATTGTTGGTGCGATTAACAATTAAGCACAAATTAAAGCAGTAAGGTATAGGGAATGCTTAAGAAATAAAAAAGTACCATAAAATATCATTTTATTACAATACTAAAATACAGGGTGTTCCATTTAAGAAAACTCAGAAAATAGTCATTCCGGGTTTCGACCAACCCTGTATACTAAAATTAAAAATTTAGCTATACTAATTATTCTTAACAATAGTAAAGTATATTAAAAATCATTTGAACGTAAGTAGAGTTTTAGATGTCAAACTACTACAATTCTACAGGGTGTGAATACGGCTACGAAATTAATAATTAAACGTAATTATTTTTTAAATTACCCTGTATAATATTACAAAACCTCATATTTTAATAAAGAAGACATCGTAGAGAATCCAAAAATGTAAAAATATACAGGATGTCCTATTAAAAAAAACGAAGTTATAAGCAACTTCCGGTAAAACCGAAAGTTGCAAAGGGATGAAAATATTTTCGTTTAATAGATCCTCCTTCAAAACCTCATTGTTCCAATTTTCATGATTCTGTTGCCTTTAGTTTTCGAGATATTTCCAATAGGCCCCTTATTTGCCTCACCCTGTATATAAAATATATATATACAGGGTGTTTCATTAATAATTGTCCATATAGTAACTGGAGATACCTTAGCACAAAATACGAAGATTTAACCTAAAACACCCTGTATAGTACACAAAAATCCCATTTGTAACCTGACTGATCAAGTGTCACGAACATGGTATATTTTTGACTTATTTCCCTTGAGTATCAATAAAATATAAGTATGCCTAAATGCTGTGCTTCCTTTCTCAAAATTTTTCATATTTGTCTTAACATAAAAATCTAATTTGGATATTCTCTCCCATTTATTTATTTAAAAAGTAATATATATTTCGTACTGATAAATCCAAAAATATTAGCCAGTTTGTACCATATTGGAAAACGTACATTTTAACTACATCAATACCACGCCTACCATTTGTGTTAATCCAGGAAAGCAAGGCGAGACTTTATTAGTGTTTGTTACAGTTGATATGAGCCGGTCTCACGCTTTTAGCAGAGGGGCAGCAACTCCAGAACCGTCTCACATCCTAAATATATCCAGGTGAATACGTTTTCAGCGCCCTTACAGCCCCAAAGGCTTATATAAAAGAGAATTACATCTAACAAATTAAGTAATTATTTGTAATTCAAATAAAGTGAAATATTTTAAAAATGGTGAAGTCATCTGAAATATATTGTTAACCCTAGAATACTAACATTCCTTCAACATACGTAAACATTAATCACACTTAAATTTTATGTACTGACCCATTTATAGGCCTGGGTCCCGCGTACCAAAAAAAAGGTGATTAATAGCTAGATGAAAATTTGTTAATAGCTTAACGGTGTCAAGTCAGACAAACTTTGATGTACGGGGACACTGGAACAGGGGAAGTTTTATTTGTGGAACAGTTTAAAAATTTGGAACGTCAGATTACGAAAACGTCCCATGTATTTTGTCGGACAGAACATCCAATTGATTTGTTACCCTTTCATTAAACTCTCATGCAAAAGTCAGACTACTATTACTAACCAACATAATTACTGTCATTTGACATGTTCTTCGTGTTTCACTCATTAAAATGCCCAGTTGGTGGTAAACACCAGTTTGATTTTTGCATGAGAGTTTAATGAAATGGTAACAAATCAAGACGATCTCCAAAGATTAACACACATCTTCAATACAACAACCAAGAAATACAATATGATAATATCAGTAGAAAAAACCAAATGTATGACAACATCTAAATACCCACTACGATGTAAAATCGAAATTGATGGGAAAATAATAAAGCAGGAAGCAAGTTAAAAATTATTATTATGAAAGTCAGAAAGTGACTAAATCAAAAATTAAAGTCCCCCTACATGATCCTGAAGAAATTTGTCTCATTAATTTATTACTAATCTGTTATTTTTAAGTAATAATAATGAGCGCCAGCACGTATTAGGCGGCCGTCTATGGTTAGTGCGAGAGTTGCTATTCCGGCAGTCCAATGGGGCATCTTACTCGCACTCATATTTACAGCCGCGTCAATACGCTCTTACGTCTTATTGTTAATAATATAATATTTTTAAAGAAAAATCCATCGAGTTGATCCGGAGATACCTACAGAAAATTGTATTAGTTTGAAATTTCTTTTTCGGTATTTTAACTCGGTGGATTTGTAGGTTACCCCTAATAATCGTTTGAACTACATTTTTGAAAAATCGTAGAGGGTGCTGTGAAGGTACAATGTTTGTGCAAATTAAAAAAATACAAATCGCATTCTTTAAAATGGCCTTATTGAGATTCCCTAATTATTATAATCAAATTAGATGTGAATTAAAAAAAACACATGGCTAACTTTGTCCCAAAACCCAGGCTAAATTTTTTTATTTGAAAATTCGTGTTAAAAATATTTTTTCGAATATATAAAAAGATTGTTTCTACGGACAACATTTTTAAAATCATTCTAAATGTTTATAAACTACAAAACTTCAAAATATTGGCATTATGATTTTTGACTATATTAATTAATTTTTTTACCTTTTTTAATACTTTTTGATACTACTAATCACCTATCACTCTTCCACTTTCATTTGACATACTTATAATTACTATATCTTCATTATATTATGTTTCATGTTATGGTAAAATAAAGGTCTCTGGGATAAACAAATAGAATAACTCATAAACTAATTAATGGATCGGTACCAAATTTTGAGGGTTTGTTAAGTACCCCAATACCCAATTTTGGGTGAAACACTAAAGTTCTAAGTTAGTTTTAGTAAAAATTATTAACAAATAACGATTTTCACTTATTTTGCAGTTTGCGAAGCAACAAATTCACTTTTTAAATTTTAAAAATCGGCATTTTGAAGGTTCCTTAAGGCCGATGCCACATTATGCGTTTTGACCGGATGCGTTTCCGACGCATCCGGTGAAAACGCATAGTGTGACAGATCGGTCCGGTTGCGTTGGAAGCGGATGCGTTTTGAGTCATAAGTGCCTGCTCCTTCTACTTTAGCCCCATTTCGACCCCCAGTATCTTTATAGTTAGTTCTATCCCTGATCCCATCTGAGCAGACATTTTAAAACGCTTCAAAATAGGGCCAGGAAGAAGGCCAACTCTTGGCTTAAAAACCTACGACAATGGACGAATATGACCTCCATAGAACTATTCGGGGCGGCTGCAAATAAGATTAAATGGTAAAATGTAATGGCCAACGTCCTTAAGGATACGGCATCGTAAGAATAAGAAGATTAAATGATAAAGAAAGTGATAGTCAAGACGTACAAGTCATAGAAAATTATACTGGCGTCAAACAGCGACAGCTTGCACACATAAAATATCAACAGAAATATGTAAAATACAAAGAGGTGTCAGACAGGGTTGTATACGGCCCCTACTCTTGTTCAATTTATATTCTGATAGAATATTTAAAGAAGCGCTGCATAATTTGGAATGGGGCGTGAAAGTTAATAGAAGACTGATAAATACAATCAGATATGCAGACGATACAGTTATTTTAAGTGATGACATGAATGTATGGGTAGTGCCTATCTCGGCTCAAGAAACAGGTACGTCTTTTAAAAATGTCCCAAGTCGGCGCAAAGATTAAAACTGCCAGATATAAAATATACCAGCTCGGCTCATGTAATTGTTACTATCAAATAATTTTATATCTCGATGGAAAAAAATACATTTATAGAAGAACTTTATTAAATAGATATATAATTATACATAACCCAAGAAAAATAAAAACTAATATTAAAAATTATCAAAATTATCATAATGTGATAATATTTTAACATATTCAAGTTGCGATAACATATTATTGTTGTATTCATTAACTTTTGTATTAATAAAATCATGGCGCTAACAGTCAACAGTGTGTCAAACATCTAACCAAGCTTTATCTTATATGTATCAGTAGCGAAATCGATTCCACGGCCAACATATCCAACCAAGAGAAACTATTTCTTAAATTCGCAAAGAGCCCAAAATTTCTGTACAATATTGAGGGAAGTGATATTGAGGATAGGATGATTTTCTATGTTAATAAGAAATTTTCCCTACCTGTTAATCTACCTGAAATACCTACCTGTTAATCTTCGAGTCGACCTGGTGGGTTTTTAAAATGTATCTGGGGTGTCATAAAGGACTAAAGGATTATAGTGAGCCGAGATGGGAATACCCCGAATATATTACCATGTCTTTTAAATGCCATTCACACAGTGGCAAGAGAGTTTAGATACACGATGTTTAGATGTTTGGCACATCAATATTCACGGCTATATGTTGATGGTCATATAATTCAAAGAGTACCCAGTTTTAAATATCTTGGTTGCCATATTACTGAACAACTAGATCCAGATACAGAGATAAAATGTAGAATCGAGATAGCCCGCACGACATTTTTAAAAATGAGGTCTGTAATGTTAACTTGCAACTACAACTTCGAAAGCGCATGATTAAATGTTACATTTGGTCAGTCCTCTTATACGGTGTCGAAGCATGGCCATTAAAAATATCCACTATTAATCGTTTGGAGGCCTTTGAAATGTGGCTTCGCTTCACAGACGTACACTAAAAATACCATGAATGGTTATGCTGACAAATGTGTCAGTCCTTAAGCGTGTGATACAAACGCAAACTTTAAGTACGCGGGTTTAAAGATCGCGGACTTACTTGGTTCACCGTCGGTGATACACGGCAGACTTACTCATAACTCATTGCGATGTCGTCGAGAGAAGATGCTTTGTGCTATTTAGGAATTTTATCGTATTATATACTTCGTATCGTATCCTATCGTATTATATATTTTTTATACTAATAAAAAAGACGAAATCGAAAAGTGTGGGTAATAAACAAAATATCATAGATAAGAGGGTAATATTTTCATCAGGAGGATAAAACAGCCTATAAATAATTAGGTTTAGTCAGAAACAAATATTCAAAAAAGCTTAAAATAGTGTTTTACGGTTTTCTCAAAACTTATAAAATGTAACTTGTCTCCTTTCAACAATAAACGATTGAATTATTTCTAGGCAATTTGCTTAATTAGTGAAAATATAAATGTAACTTTAAACGCAATAACATGATGGCTCGAGGCTCGCGGCTCGTGGCAGTAGTGATACACGTACGGATTACGAGTAAAGAGGAAAACTGACAGAGCGTGTTGCGACACTATGAGTGAAATAAAAAAATGTAACAGAAAAGGATAAAAACTGAAGACGGAATTCAACCCAACGTGAAAAAGATTAAACGTAAGAATAGATAGAGAAATTTCTGTCAAAATTTGGTATTTATGACCCTTAAAATAACACCAAATGCTAAAATTTATTAGCCTGCGGATAGTGTGGATGTCTTGTCAGCCGAGGGTATGATCAGTGGCGTGGTAATTTTATGGTCAAACTACGTTTTGTTCTAATTTTTATCATTGTGAGAATTAAAAAAAGCCAACTAATACTTTTATCTCCACCACTGAGAGCAGTCAACTTTTTGGTTGCCTGTATTCTTCGGGACATATTCGGGACATTTTATCACAAAGTGTAAATATTACTAATTTTACCGTCTTGTAGGGTATCTGCGTTCTCTTTCTTTTCCACTATTATATAATATTATATCTCTCTTTGCCGACGTTTAAATTAGGACCCACTTGAATCTCGCTTCAACACGCGCCTCGACCTCGTCGTCAGAATTCCCCATAAGATTTCAAACTTGTTGGATCGACGGCGTACTTACTCGGCGGACTTAAAGTACGCGTACTTGCTGTGACACACGCGCGAAAAAGGTCGTCGAGCCATAAGTTCGCGTACTTACTCGCGTGTGTATCACACGCATTACGCTTAGTCCATATGAGAGCGGTTTGCCTTGAGAGCAAAATGCTGCTCGCGAACTGCTTGATAACATCAAACGTATAAAAGATGGCCTATTTTGTACACGTAGTAAGGGGATACCGATATAATTTTCTTCAACTTATTGTGATGGGTAAAATCGAAGGACGCAGAGGAATTGGCAGAAGGCAGGCTTCTTGATTGAAGAATATCAGGGAGTGGACAGGAATAAAAAAAGCAGAGCAACTATTCAGAATATCTCGAGACAGTGGTAGTTTCGCCATGTTAATCGCCAACGTCAAGGGGACTTGACAGGGCACGTTAAGCAGAAAAAGACGTTTCTGGCAACTACGAGTACCAGTATCAACGTTTTTTTGGGCCATAGGATTGAATTTATTACGCAAACGAGATTTTAATCGCCATTAACAAATAAAAACCATGTTCTCTACTGATATTTCTTGAAATGGATAGGTGCATTCAACGTTTAAAAATAAATTGTGGTTCTAGATAGAACAATTTTGTTACAATCTAAATAAAAGAACAATAATTTTTATAAGAAGAAAATATTAAAAAACACTTTTTAACTAAAAGTTTATTGCAAAAAATTTTCCACGTGTCACCCATTTACCTCATTGAGCTTATCAATTCTTTTGTTAAACCATCTTATAACTTTAAAAAATATATTTGACTGATTTGAGATTACATTTGGGATTGTTCTATGACATCTCGAATATCCTAAATTTCTAATATTTCTTCTGTTTCGTAAAGAGGCTTTTTCTTTGTTAGATAGATCTTACGAAACTGCCGTATCAAAATATTTTTTAGCTCTCCGGATTGCCTTAAGGCGAAAATACACCATTCAGTTAGGTTGAACAATGTGGATGATTTAATGCCATTGTTCAACCAAATTAAAAGCATACGACATATATACGCTTCAATTTATTCTTCATTCAATTCGGTTGAACAATGTGGATGATTCAATTAATTACATTGTTGTTAGAAGTTCTGCCATAATATACAGGGTGTCCCGAAAATATTGGTCATAAATTATACCAAATTATACCACAGATTCTGGGGTCAAAAATAGGTTGATTGAACCTCACTTACCTATATACAATAGTGCACGCAAAAAAAGTTATAGCCCTTTGAAGTTACAAAATGAAATTCGATTTTTTTTTCATATATCGAAAGCTCTCAGAAATTTTAATGACAGCAACATCTTAAAAAAAATTAAAGTAAAATTTGTGCACCCCATAAAAATTTTATGGGGGTTTTGCTCCCTTAAACCCCCCAAACTTTTGTGTACGTTCCAATTAAATTATTATTGTGGCACCATTAGATAAACACAATGTTTCTAAAACTTTTTTGCCTCTCAGTACTTTTTCGATAAGCCAGTGTTTATCGAGATATTTTGAATATTTTTCGAATCCAAATTGTATATAATTGTATCACTTTGTTTATGATTAAGGACGATTATTTATAGAGACCTGTTAATAATCTGAAAATGTATTTATAATTTATATTTTTAGGTATATGTATTTTGAAAAAAAAGCTACATCTCGATAAAAGGTGACTTATGAAAAAAAGACCAAGATGCAAAAGTTTTAAAAACACTGTGTTTAATTAATGGTACCACAATAATAGTTTAATTGGAACGTACACAAACATTTGGGGGATTTAAAGGAACAAAACCTCCATAAAAATTTTACGTAAATATATTGAAAAAGAAGCCGCATCTCGATAAAAACTGGCTTATCAAAAAAATACTAGGAGGCAAAAAAGTTTTAAAAACATTGTGTTTAACTAATGGTACCACAATAATGAATTAATTGGAACGTACACAAAAGATTAGGGGGGTTTAAGGGAACAAAATCCCCATAAATTTTTTATGGGGTGGACAAATTTTACTTTAATTTTGTTTTAAGGTTCTCCTGTCAAAAGAATGATACATGTCCATTTTCAATATTAAATCTCTAATAGTTTTTGATATATTGAAAAAAATCTATTTTCATTTTGTAACTTCAAAGGGTTTTAACTTTTTATGAGCAAATTTGTACTAAGGTAAGTTAGGTTCAATCGAACTATTTTTGAACCTAGAATGTGTGGTATAGTTTATGACCAATCTTTTCGGGACACCCTGTATATCTTATTCAAATACTTTTTATTTTTAATTTAATGTCATTTTCAGAAAGTTCCGCATTATTTAATCCTGATAAAAGGGGTCTTTATTACCTTCTCTCTCAATACCCTGTTTTTATTATTTTCTGATTTGTTATTCCAGAATCATTCGTGATTTTTATGTAAGTCGAGAAATATCGGAGTCTCTTCGTCTTTCCATATATGCACCAATGTTAAATGAAATTATTACGTATTTATAATCAATTACTTTTAATGGAAAAATATAAAAAAATTCTACTTTAAAATGTATAATATACGTCTGAATTGCCAATATAAATGAGTCAGATTAAATAAATTATTAGAAGAATTTTTTTACTTAGCAACAACATTTTTGTTTATTTTAGTAGTATTTTGTATTTTGACAACGAAACCCGATTTGGGCTTCGAAACGTTAATAAAATCATTTTTTTGGTAAAATTGTGGCTTATTTCCCATTAAAAGTAATTGATTATACAAATGCCACAAGAAAATAGCTTCAGAACAATATTACGTATTTCTTGTAATATAAAGTATGAAACTCACACAGCACAAGTCAAAATGAAATAAACCGTTGAATCGAACACAATAGACAAACTTGTATATAGACGCGCCAATGAGGATGAAAGTGGATGAATCATCCCCGTTATTCAACGAAATTGAACGAAAGTAGAAATGGTCTTAACTTCTTCCAACGTTCAATTTGGTTGGACGCTTTTACTGAATTGCAAAATACATTATTCGTTTTAGTTTAATCATCCGCATTGTTCAACCGAATTGAATGGTGTATTTCCGACTTTAGCTAAAGACGAAATTCTCGCCAATGTGTGTACCCAAAATTATTACTATGAATAAAGTGGGACCCAATTATTAATAATTTTAATTATAATTACAATATTTACATAACAGAGTTTTCACCAGTATATGCCGAACTAATCACACTAATTTCATGCTAGCGTGTTTTTTAATTATACATCTATAGTCCAGAGAAATAAGGATTTTCTCGGGACACTGAAATATTCAGGTAGCGGACTACTTTTTTAGTTATTGCAGACCTATAGGAAGAAAACCTACCTGTTTTCTGCCTAGAGTTCGCGTTCGTTTTTAATCATTAACAATTTAGTGCAAAAAACACGATTTTTTCGATTTGTTGCACCCCATTCAAAAGCTAAATTTTGACATAAAATTACAAAATTAAATTTTTTGGAACATTAGGCCGATGCCACATTATGCGTTTTGACCGGATGCGTTTCCGACGCATCCGGTGAAAACGCATAGTGTGACAGATCGGTCCGGTTGCGTTGGAAGCGGATGCGTTTTGAGTCATCGGTACGCGCTTACTACCTGCACCAGACTAAACGCATAGTGTGACAGGTCGGTCCGGTTGCGTTGGAAACGGATGCGTTTTCACCGCATCCGTTCAAAACGCATAATGTGGCATCGGCCTAATGTTCCAAAAAATTTAATTTTGTAATTTTATGTCAAAATTTAGCTTTTGAATGGGGTGCAACAAATCGAAAAAATCGTGTTTTTTGCACTAAATTGTTAATGATTAAAAACGAACGCGAACTCTAGGCAGAAAACAGGTAGGTTTTCTTCCTATAGGTCTGCAATAACTAAAAAAGTAGTCCGCTACCTGAATATTTCAGTGTCCCGAGAAAATCCTTATTTCTCTGGACTATAGATGTATAATTAAAAAACACGCTAGCATGAAATTAGTGTGATTAGTTCGGCATATACTGGTGAAAACTCTGTTATGTAAATATTGTAATTATAATTAAAATTATTAATAATTGGGTCCCACTTTATTCATAGTAATAATTTTGGGTACACACATTGGCGAGAATTTCGTCTTTAGCTAAAGTCGGAAATACACCATTCAATTCGGTTGAACAATGCGGATGATTAAACTAAAACGAATAATGTATTTTGCAATTCAGTAAAAGCGTCCAACCAAATTGAACGTTGGAAGAAGTTAAGACCATTTCTACTTTCGTTCAATTTCGTTGAATAACGGGGATGATTCATCCACTTTCATCCTCATTGGCGCGTCTATATACAAGTTTGTCTATTGTGTTCGATTCAACGGTTTATTTCATTTTGACTTGTGCTGTGTGAGTTTCATACTTTATATTACAAGAAATACGTAATATTGTTCTGAAGCTATTTTCTTGTGGCATTTGTATAATCAATTACTTTTAATGGGAAATAAGCCACAATTTTACCAAAAAAATGATTTTATTAACGTTTCGAAGCCCAAATCGGGTTTCGTTGTCAAAATACAAAATACTACTAAAATAAACAAAAATGTTGTTGCTAAGTAAAAAAATTCTTCTAATAATTTATTTAATCTGACTCATTTATATTGGCAATTCAGACGTATATTATACATTTTAAAGTAGAATTTTTTTATATTTTTCCATTAAAAGTAATTGATTATAAATACGTAATAATTTCATTTAACATTGGTGCATATATGGAAAGACGAAGAGACTCCGATATTTCTCGACTTACATAAAAATCACGAATGATTCTGGAATAACAAATCAGAAAATAATAAAAACAGGGTATTGAGAGAGAAGGTAATAAAGACCCCTTTTATCAGGATTAAATAATGCGGAACTTTCTGAAAATGACATTAAATTAAAAATAAAAAGTATTTGAATAAGATATACAGGGTGTCCCGAAAAGATTGGTCATAAACTATACCACACATTCTAGGTTCAAAAATAGTTCGATTGAACCTAACTTACCTTAGTACAAATTTGCTCATAAAAAGTTAAAACCCTTTGAAGTTACAAAATGAAAATAGATTTTTTTCAATATATCAAAAACTATTAGAGATTTAATATTGAAAATGGACATGTATCATTCTTTTGACAGGAGAACCTTAAAACAAAATTAAAGTAAAATTTGTCCACCCCATAAAAAATTTATGGGGATTTTGTTCCCTTAAACCCCCCTAATCTTTTGTGTACGTTCCAATTAATTCATTATTGTGGTACCATTAGTTAAACACAATGTTTTTAAAACTTTTTTGCCTCCTAGTATTTTTTTGATAAGCCAGTTTTTATCGAGATGCGGCTTCTTTTTCAATATATTTACGTAAAATTTTTATGGAGGTTTTGTTCCTTTAAATCCCCCAAATGTTTGTGTACGTTCCAATTAAACTATTATTGTGGTACCATTAATTAAACACAGTGTTTTTAAAACTTTTGCATCTTGGTCTTTTTTTCATAAGTCACCTTTTATCGAGATGTAGCTTTTTTTTCAAAATACATATACCTAAAAATATAAATTATAAATACATTTTCAGATTATTAACAGGTCTCTATAAATAATCGTCCTTAATCATAAACAAAGTGATACAATTATATACAATTTGGATTCGAAAAATATTCAAAATATCTCGATAAACACTGGCTTATCGAAAAAGTACTGAGAGGCAAAAAAGTTTTAGAAACATTGTGTTTATCTAATGGTGCCACAATAATAATTTAATTGGAACGTACACAAAAGTTTGGGGGGTTTAAGGGAGCAAAACCCCCATAAAATTTTTATGGGGTGCACAAATTTTACTTTAATTTTTTTTAAGATGTTGCTGTCATTAAAATTTCTGAGAGCTTTCGATATATGAAAAAAAAATCGAATTTCATTTTGTAACTTCAAAGGGCTATAACTTTTTTTGCGTGCACTATTGTATATAGGTAAGTGAGGTTCAATCAACCTATTTTTGACCCCAGAATCTGTGGTATAATTTGGTATAATTTATGACCAATATTTTCGGGACACCCTGTATATTATGGCAGAACTTCTAACAACAATGTAATTAATTGAATCATCCACATTGTTCAACCGAATTGAATGAAGAATAAATTGAAGCGTATATATGTCGTATGCTTTTAATTTGGTTGAACAATGGCATTAAATCATCCACATTGTTCAACCTAACTGAATGGTGTATTTTCGCCTTAAGGCAATCCGGAGAGCTAAAAAATATTTTGATACGGCAGTTTCGTAAGATCTATCTAACAAAGAAAAAGCCTCTTTACGAAACAGAAGAAATATTAGAAATTTAGGATATTCGAGATGTCATAGAACAATCCCAAATGTAATCTCAAATCAGTCAAATATATTTTTTAAAGTTATAAGATGGTTTAACAAAAGAATTGATAAGCTCAATGAGGTAAATGGGTGACACGTGGAAAATTTTTTGCAATAAACTTTTAGTTAAAAAGTGTTTTTTAATATTTTCTTCTTATAAAAATTATTGTTCTTTTATTTAGATTGTAACAAAATTGTTCTATCTAGAACCACAATTTATTTTTAAACGTTGAATGCACCTATCCATTTCAAGAAATATCAGTAGAGAACATGGTTTTTATTTGTTAATGGCGATTAAAATCTCGTTTGCGTAATAAATTCAATCCTATGGCCCAAAAAAACGTTGATACTGGTACTCGTAGTTGCCAGAAACGTCTTTTTCTGCTTAACGTGCCCTGTCAAGTCCCCTTGACGTTGGCGATTAACATGGCGAAACTACCACTGTCTCGAGATATTCTGAATAGTTGCTCTGCTTTTTTTATTCCTGTCCACTCCCTGATATTCTTCAATCAAGAAGCCTGCCTTCTGCCAATTCCTCTGCGTCCTTCGATTTTACCCATCACAATAAGTTGAAGAAAATTATATCGGTATCCCCTTACTACGTGTACAAAATAGGCCATCTTTTATACGTTTGATGTTATCAAGCAGTTCGCGAGCAGCATTTTGCTCTCAAGGCAAACCGCTCTCATATGGACTAAGCGTAATGCGTGTGATACACACGCGAGTAAGTACGCGAACTTATGGCTCGACGACCTTTTTCGCGCGTGTGTCACAGCAAGTACGCGTACTTTAAGTCCGCCGAGTAAGTACGCCGTCGATCCAACAAGTTTGAAATCTTATGGGGAATTCTGACGACGAGGTCGAGGCGCGTGTTGAAGCGAGATTCAAGTGGGTCCTAATTTAAACGTCGGCAAAGAGAGATATAATATTATATAATAGTGGAAAAGAAAGAGAACGCAGATACCCTACAAGACGGTAAAATTAGTAATATTTACACTTTGTGATAAAATGTCCCGAATATGTCCCGAAGAATACAGGCAACCAAAAAGTTGACTGCTCTCAGTGGTGGAGATAAAAGTATTAGTTGGCTTTTTTTAATTCTCACAATGATAAAAATTAGAACAAAACGTAGTTTGACCATAAAATTACCACGCCACTGATCATACCCTCGGCTGACAAGACATCCACACTATCCGCAGGCTAATAAATTTTAGCATTTGGTGTTATTTTAAGGGTCATAAATACCAAATTTTGACAGAAATTTCTCTATCTATTCTTACGTTTAATCTTTTTCACGTTGGGTTGAATTCCGTCTTCAGTTTTTATCCTTTTCTGTTACATTTTTTTATTTCACTCATAGTGTCGCAACACGCTCTGTCAGTTTTCCTCTTTACTCGTAATCCGTACGTGTATCACTACTGCCACGAGCCGCGAGCCTCGAGCCATCATGTTATTGCGTTTAAAGTTACATTTATATTTTCACTAATTAAGCAAATTGCCTAGAAATAATTCAATCGTTTATTGTTGAAAGGAGACAAGTTACATTTTATAAGTTTTGAGAAAACCGTAAAACACTATTTTAAGCTTTTTTGAATATTTGTTTCTGACTAAACCTAATTATTTATAGGCTGTTTTATCCTCCTGATGAAAATATTACCCTCTTATCTATGATATTTTGTTTATTACCCACACTTTTCGATTTCGTCTTTTTTATTAGTATAAAAAATATATAATACGATAGGATACGATACGAAGTATATAATACGATAAAATTCCTAAATAGCACAAAGCATCTTCTCTCGACGACATCGCAATGAGTTATGAGTAAGTCTGCCGTGTATCACCGACGGTGAACCAAGTAAGTCCGCGATCTTTAAACCCGCGTACTTAAAGTTTGCGTTTGTATCACACGCTTAAGGACTGACACATTTGTCAGCATAACCATTCATGGTATTTTTAGTGTACGTCTGTGAAGCGAAGCCACATTTCAAAGGCCTCCAAACGATTAATAGTGGATATTTTTAATGGCCATGCTTCGACACCGTATAAGAGGACTGACCAAATGTAACATTTAATCATGCGCTTTCGAAGTTGTAGTTGCAAGTTAACATTACAGACCTCATTTTTAAAAATGTCGTGCGGGCTATCTCGATTCTACATTTTATCTCTGTATCTGGATCTAGTTGTTCAGTAATATGGCAACCAAGATATTTAAAACTGGGTACTCTTTGAATTATATGACCATCAACATATAGCCGTGAATATTGATGTGCCAAACATCTAAACATCGTGTATCTAAACTCTCTTGCCACTGTGTGAATGGCATTTAAAAGACATGGTAATATATTCGGGGTATTCCCATCTCGGCTCACTATAATCCTTTAGTCCTTTATGACACCCCAGATACATTTTAAAAACCCACCAGGTCGACTCGAAGATTAACAGGTAGGTATTTCAGGTAGATTAACAGGTAGGGAAAATTTCTTATTAACATAGAAAATCATCCTATCCTCAATATCACTTCCCTCAATATTGTACAGAAATTTTGGGCTCTTTGCGAATTTAAGAAATAGTTTCTCTTGGTTGGATATGTTGGCCGTGGAATCGATTTCGCTACTGATACATATAAGATAAAGCTTGGTTAGATGTTTGACACACTGTTGACTGTTAGCGCCATGATTTTATTAATACAAAAGTTAATGAATACAACAATAATATGTTATCGCAACTTGAATATGTTAAAATATTATCACATTATGATAATTTTGATAATTTTTAATATTAGTTTTTATTTTTCTTGGGTTATGTATAATTATATATCTATTTAATAAAGTTCTTCTATAAATGTATTTTTTTCCATCGAGATATAAAATTATTTGATAGTAACAATTACATGAGCCGAGCTGGTATATTTTATATCTGGCAGTTTTAATCTTTGCGCCGACTTGGGACATTTTTAAAAGACGTACCTGTTTCTTGAGCCGAGATAGGCACTACCCATACATTCATGTCATCACTTAAAATAACTGTATCGTCTGCATATCTGATTGTATTTATCAGTCTTCTATTAACTTTCACGCCCCATTCCAAATTATGCAGCGCTTCTTTAAATATTCTATCAGAATATAAATTGAACAAGAGTAGGGGCCGTATACAACCCTGTCTGACACCTCTTTGTATTTTACATATTTCTGTTGATATTTTATGTGTGCAAGCTGTCGCTGTTTGACGCCAGTATAATTTTCTATGACTTGTACGTCTTGACTATCACTTTCTTTATCATTTAATCTTCTTATTCTTACGGTGCCGTATCCTTAAGGACGTTGGCCATTACATTTTACCATTTAATCTTATTTGCAGCCGCCCCGAATAGTTCTATGGAGGTCATATTCGTCCATTGTCGTAGGTTTTTAAGCCAAGAGTTGGCCTTCTTCCTGGCCCTATTTTGAAGCGTTTTAAAATGTCTGCTCAGATGGGATCAGGGATAGAACTAACTATAAAGATACTGGGGGTCGAAATGGGGCTAAAGTAGAAGGAGCAGGCACTTATAACGTTCTTTTGCAAGACGGCAGCACAGAGGTTGTTCGGTGGCACGTCGTGGAATCGTTAGGGGGGTGAGAGGGTTTAAAAGAAGACTAACTTCCATTACTAAATAAGCAAAGGATACTTACACAGACTGGAGGACCTCCTACTATTTAAAAATGACGCCGTTTGGAATAAAATTCTCCGATTCACATATTGGGTACTTACTGGACACATTACGGTACTTACGGATACCAATTGGGGGGACTTGGGCAATCTTTGTCATCTTTCTTGGCTTCAATGCCATATTCCGGGTCCTTTACAATAAAACTCAATTTTGGTTGCATTAGAAACTAGTTAATAACTTTCCAAAGGGTTGCAGAAAATAAAAATAGGTACATTTTCAAAACATTTATTTCAAACCTCAAACTTTATTTTTTATTTAAAAAAATATTCTTAGACAGAAAATGAATCACTTTACTACAGGATAAAAGATGAACAACTACAAATTTTTTTACACGACTTCAATACAAAAAAATCTTTAACTTTACATGATTTTTTTATCAATACAAAAAATTTTAACTTTGGTTAACAGTGTATTTCAAAACAAAACTAAAGGTGTCAAATGTCAAATGTCACTGCCACTTTATTTTAAATATTAACAAACAACAAACGTTATAAAAACTACCATTCTGGAAGCAAAATATCTTTATAAAATTATTTAAAATTTTACCAACTTCTAATATCCACTTGGAATTTAATCACTTTTAATTTATAATCAAAATAGTACTGTACCTCTTTTAAAACGACTCGTCACACATGAACAAAGCAAACACTTTCATGTGTCAATCTACAGGTGGGTGGGGCGCAGGGTTTCTTGTAGATGAAAACAGGCTCAAGACAATGGAGACAGGACGAAATTGGTAAACGAACATCTCATTGGGACATTAATAGGGGACTTCAATACGGGAACAGGAATAGAACATCACCACACAAGGCCGGCCATCATCAGCTACGTAATTCATTTGTACTGCGTATTTGCATTTTCACTTCAAAAACCCAAAATTAGGGAGTGAAACTTTCTACGAATACTCTTCAATGGTCACGGAACAAACTACAAACTCTTCACTTTGTTTTACATGGCGATAATATCTTATTGATGCCGGCAAAGTGGTGGCTTCTATGAGCTCCACCGCTGGTCGATGTAACACCAGCAGAGATTCGTGTCACAGATCACTTAACTCTCTTTAGATGTTTCACGCAGGTATCTCAAGGTCATACTAAACTAAATGCCATTTTTAGTAATAATACGTTTTTTGAGATGTCGCCATGCACCTGGAGTGAAGATTTCTTCTATATCACTGAGTCTGAGTGTCATTATAATTTGTCAATTGTCATCATTGTCAGTGTCAGTATGCCTTTATCTTTTATCTTTATGTCAGCAAAAATGTTTATCTGATAATCTGATTGTTAGCAATAATAAAAAATCCTGATTTAGATAAAATGGATTCAAATACAGTTTTTGAAACAAAACGAATGTGATTTGAAGATCCCTAGGAAGATCAAATTCCTACCTTACATTTGCATGGTGAGTTCAACAAGTATTTGTTATTAGAGAACAAGTAACACAGTTAGTGGTGTAGGGAAGCAAACGAATGTAACACCAAGACCAAGTAAGTAACCCCTACAGAAAATATATAATTAATACAAATTATTTTACGTGAAATGAATATGGTTATTATCAAATCAATTATATTAATTTTTTGTTTTAGTTGAAAGTCCTCAACAAGTAGAGATGCACACATGTTTCAATCATTTGAGATACCCTTTTGTAGAAGTATTTGGAAGATAACTATTAATAATTTCATTTGTAAAGATACGATTTGTAAAAAAGTATATACAAAGTGGTTTTGCTGGTATTAAATAAATAAATAAAAATACGTTGTCATGTCTTATTTTTTCCCAAATGGTATTTTGTATATTTGAAATTAAAAATAATTTGCATATTTTAAAACCAAATTATTTTTTTTTCAACTATACAAATATTTTAACCTAATATTTTCTTCCCACCAAAATTACATTTTGAAATTCCCGCTTGAAATTAGTTCCGATACAAGCGGCATGGAGCGCTGTTTTTCATATTTAACCAAAGCGTTATCGTGAAACATCTAGAGGAGGTAGGTGATCTGTGATTCGTGTGGAACTAAACTACCTTCTCCCCTCGATATTGGGTAAGGCCACAGATCAAGAAAAATCGCGCCATTACTGGGCGACTTTGATCCTTAACGACATAAGATCTGCAAAACTTATTTGTTTAGGACTTTTTCAACGCATTATTTACTGGGGTCTAGGTATTTTTCATTCTACGCGTTATTCTTTATACAATATTGTGAAACAAAATGTAATATCCAGAAGCATGGGCGGTTCAGAATATTTATGGTAAATTACTTCATAAAATAAATTGGAAAAATACCTATTTAGGCGGGTTCTTAAAACAAAACATGGTAGCGAAATTTGTAATGCTACAATTTTGCTATTGATTTTGCCTTCGATTATAAGTTGTAGCAGTTCATACTTTTGATTTCTTACGATGTGACTAAAATATTGTGTTTTCCGTTCTTTTATTATAAGAATAAGCTCTCTTTCTTTGTTTATCCTTTGCAACACTTCCGCATTTATCATATGGCTCATGTAGGCCATTCTGAGCATTTTGCGGTAGCACCAGAGTTCGAATGCATTGATTCTTTTTTGTGTGGCTTCTGTCATTGTCCAGGCTTTAACACCTTAGAGCAAGGTGGAGAAAACAAATCCTTTAATATTTTAATTCATTTCTGATGCTGTACTTGATCAAAGGCCTTTTCATAGTCAATAAATATAGCAAAGACGTCTTTCCTTTGATATCGGCATTTCTGCAATAATACATTTAGTGCGAAGAGTACGTCACGGGTTCCCAGGACTGATTCTACTGTGGATGATACGTAAAAATATTTTTAAAGTGTGGCTCATAGGACTTATCATTCTATAATCGCTACAATGTTTCGGACGTTGTTTTTTAGTCGGGTTCTGAATTCGGACTTTAACCAATCTTCAGGGCTGTCACCAGTCGAATAAATATCATTGAAAAATTTTGACCAGTATTCCAATGTTTTCCTCATTTATGAGCTTTAACATTTTTGTGGGTATGATGTCAGGGCCAACGGCTTTCTTGTTTTTAGAAAAATTTATAGCATGTAGTACATATTTCTGATTTTAGTATTTCTAGTCCTTCACCTTCATCTTTAGTCTCCAGTTCTTCGGGTTTATCATCATTATACAGTAACAATCTATTTAAAATAATTTAGTTGGGTGTACAGTACCGACACTTTCTGCCAACTATGAAGTTATAAGTATGTCAAATAGTTTTAAAGCACTTGGTACAAATAGTTTTTAAATTTTTAAATAAAACACCTTGTAACTCAGTAAGGAGCCACATTTTATTTAAGTGATTTATGTTAAATCTTAATATTTTAAACCTACGAATCTACAGTTAAAATATTTCCAATTATGAGTGAAACACCCTGTACAATAGGGTGGATGGAAAAATCGAAGTTTCGAAAACCGTTTTGGAATAGTAAGCAAAATTTGCCAATTGGTATTACAAACCTAATCTTTATTTGCGATTTTTCAAAAAATTTTCATCTTCTGCCCTGTACCGGGGGTTGAAAAAATAAAAAAATTACGAACTGATTTTAATTGAAAAGTTAAGTAATAAGTACAGGTTATTATTATAAAAATGATATCCAACTGAAATATTTTTGAAATATGTCATATTTATTCTTTCACCCACTCCCTACCCTCCCCCTTAATTTTGATTATTTATTGTTTGGAGTCTTTTTTGGACTCAAATTTTGGTATATCTTTGCGCAAATCAATTTTTGCCTTGATAAAACTGTCTTTTTTGTGACCCAATATCAATTGCGATATTAATACAGCGATATCAATGATTTTCTCAGGAGATCCGGAAATAATATTTTTCAAAAACTCTACTTTCAAACCTTGAGGCAATGGAGGACAAGTTATTTTATTGCTTTGCCAATCAATAAGATCAACATAGTCATCTGCGTCAAAATTAATTTGTGGAATAATAGATGGTCGGGTGTTAGATGAATCATTATTGGCCTTAGTTTTTGCATTGAGAATGCGACGAAGTGCAAGATCTCTTATATGCGGGCAAGTGTCATGCACCATACATAGCAGAAGTTTTTCCGGATGTACAAAATAATCATTTCTTTGAATTACAGGGTCTATAAACTTTTCAAATTTTTCTCTAGGTATAGACTACGCTTTATTGTTTGTAAAACACGATTTGCACCATTCACACATGATGAATTGCATTTGATCTAGATCAAGGAGCTTAAACCGTGACAATAAATTTGGTCAGTTCCTTTAATTCTGATGTTGGATTGTCAGTACTAACATAAAGACGTAGAATGCGATTCGTCAACGTGAGCCATCGAGAATGACTCAACTTTCCAGGGCTTCGGCTTAATAAATCGACAGAAAATTCCCCTGTAGAAATTGCGACACAAATTTGAAACAAATATTTCTGATCGGCACTTAAATTAATTTAATCTGCACTATTTGATTTCCTATAGTTCCTGCAAAATCTCTTGGACCTCGAGTTTGGCCGTCAAGCTTTTGGAAAAGATGCCCTAAAGGCAATTCATTAGAGTGAAGCTGTCAGACAAATCTTTGTAAAGGGCGGCCTAACTTTAACTCTACTTGAAAAATTACACCATTTTTTCTTCCCGTATTTACCACAGTTCCGTCACATCCTACTACCACTAGTTTTTCTACATTATACCTATAACTCTCTAAAAATTTCATGATACTTCGACAAATGCTTAGAGTCGATTTAGAAAGGGGTACTGTGTGACCTAAAAAATATGAAGCCTGGCTCTTGAACTAATGAAACAGGCTCTTCTATTGCGGTTCTTCTGTGGTGCTTGCCTTAAATATTTTCGATAACGATTAAATATTTTCCATCCGTCAAAATATATGGTCTGTAAAGTTTTGGGGAAGTTTTGCATAAAACCTTTTCTTGATTTGTCTCTTGCTCTTCTCAATTTGTTCCTGTCTATTACGTTTTTCGTGTTAGCGTTGGTAAGAATTCCAAGGTCGTGTAGCACTGCCGTTGCCGCAGCTGCTGCAGATCTGCCCGATAACCCATAGTGGTCACAAACTTTGGCCAAGGTAGGAAGTTTAAAATAATTTTGTGAACATTGAAAGTGTAGGACTAATAAACATTACTGAAAGTGCAAAGGCGCAGCACCCCCGCACCCCTAAGTTTGGACTAGACTAAACAAACCAGGACCGCCAGGACCGGGCTTCTGTTAGTAATGCCAAATTTATTTTTTCGTTTTTCAAAAGCCTATAGAGTGCAGAAGATGTAATTTTATCCAAAAGTCGTAATAATACTTTCTTAATGTCATTACTAGAGGTAAATTTTGGTGACTATTCCAATTCAATTTGTCAATTTTTTTAATTTTGTAATTATTGTTACTCCAACATTTTTTTTCGATGTTCAAAGGCCGGTAGAGGGCAGAAGATGTAATTTTATCAAAAAGTTGTAATAACACTTTTTTATTGTCGTTACTAAAAGTAAATTTTGGTGGGTATTCCAAATTAATGTGTCAATTTTTTTAAAATTTTGCGATAATCGATCCACCCAGGGGCGTAACAGAGGGCCCCGCAGCATGAAGCTTGCGGGGGGGCCCCAATCGCTTAAGGGCCCCATCTTGTCATCTGATATTATGTAAAAATCTGTTATTGTTATATTATTTTTACGTTGTCGGTTTAAATTTAAAAACGTAAAAATTTCTAACTAGACGTATTTGCCAAGTGAATAATCTCATAATATCTAGAAACTTAATCCCTTCCGGCCTACGGAAATTTTATGGCAGCGACAATAAACTATATAATGCTTTGTACGTGACTACTGAAAGATATTAGAATTGCAATTTGCCGAATTTAAGAACAATATTTTTAAATCTAAAAATGGGTTTCCTTTCTCTCTGTTCTTTACCTACTTTTAGTATTTCGATACAATATTATCGCCAGTAATTTCATATTGGTTGTTTGCATTGAATGTTATTTATGTTTGTGTTTTTTTACGGTTATAGTTGCATCAGTTTGGTAAATACGCATTTATTTAACAATTATTGACGACTTTTCTTGTGTAATCATTGGACAATCTCTCAACAGATAAACGGTAAGATAAGGAAATTATAACACTTACGCTTTAGGGAAGTCAATGTAGAAAAACTTGCATTGTTTCGGTTTCGGAAAAAATCAAACAAGCTTATATTTTTCTAAAACATTTTTTGTTAGTTTATATATCTTATCTTAAAGTGAAAAGTTCTACTCACAGAAGCCTCTAATTGTTTATTAATTCTTTAAACAATAAAACTGTTTTATATTAAATAATTTTAAAAGATATCGGTGAATTCATCATTTTATTTTGTTCAAAAATGTTTCTGTTTGCTTTTTGATTATGCTGAATTCGAATATGTCATTAAATCAGGGCCATAAGTACGATGTTGGGGGCCCCGGGGCAAACGTGATATGGGGGCCCCCTACCGGGGAGTCTGGGAAAATTGATATTTAACCACTTGAAAACGCATTTTAATGTACTCCATGACTGAAGTTTCCTGTACCTACCTACATATTGCTATTTTAGTTGACCAACACAAAAAAGATTTGAAATCACATTATTTTAAGCTAAATATTTACCATCAATATAACATCTTTTCTGCTTTCATAAAAAATATACTACATATGATGTTACTTACATTCTTCGGCTACAATGTACGTTTTTAATCGCGTTATATTGCCTATAGGCAGTATAACGCGATTACAATCGCGGGGCCCCCTTCACCGGGGGCCCCGAGGCACTGCCCCGGTTACCCCGATGGTAGTTACGGCCCTGTCAGACATTACAATTTGAAAATTCAAAATAAATTTTTTTGAGCACTTATACAGTATGTCTGCGTGGCTTCGAACCATATGGGAAACAAAGTTATTCTTCATGAAATGCTCTGAATGGTCTTAAATCTGAGATACAAAATAAGCCAGATAAACCATCAGATATCAAAGCTTATCAATTTTATACGAGGTAAGTCAAAAAATAGGAATTTAACTCAAGGATAAAATACTTTTATATTTAACAATATACGATTTTAATTTTAATATGTAATTACGTGCTTGTAAATAAAAAAATAATTTTTCCAAAATATTTCTCAAATTACCGATAACCAACATCATTTTATTACAATTATAATAACTATTTTATTATAAATTTTTAATTTTACGAAAAAATTCTTTATAAAATTCTTATCAGATTCTTTATAAAAAGCTCTGCATTATCTCAAAACGAATATTCAATCGTAATATATCACATTTTACCAACTTTATACGAGGTATGTCGAAAAATATGAATTTCTCTCTAAGAGTTAAGTACCTTTATAGTTCACTATAGTTCAATATTTCAACTGGAATGATATAATTGCATACTTAAACATAGTTTTTAATTGCGAACAACTTTTTATAATAAAATTTTTCAATATTGTAAAATATAAAGGTGGTATAGGTACTATTGAGCGAAATTAATATTTTTTGATATACCTCGTATAAAATCAATATAATTTAATATCTGATTATTGAAACTTAAGTTTTATACCATGCAGAGCATTTTATGAAGAATAACTTTTTTTTTCGTAATATAGATATGTAATAAAAAAGTTTCCCATAGGTTTCAAGCTACGCAAACACACTGTATAAGAAATCAAGAAAGAATTGTTTTAACATTTACTATGTTTAAAGCTGGTGATTAAATGTATTGTAGGTAAGTTGTACAGAAAACAACAAAAGAAGTTGTTTATTTGGAATGGGCCTGTATACCAATAAAAATTCACAAAATAGTTAACACAAAAAAGTTTTTGTTAAATAAGTCGTATTTAGTAATTGTTTAACGCGGGAGCAGTCGAGCTCACTTCTGCCACGTAAGCAGTCGCGCGTAGAACAAAATCTAACAATACGAATTTAAAACAAAATTCAATTTTATAATATTTTTGTTTGCTTGTTATTGTTTGGTGGTTCCCACCAATGCCATAAATTCCACAAAAAAAAATAAAAATGAAATTAAAAAATTTTAAAAAAATCCTACGCATTACTACAATCTTCTTCGAGGCACTTACAAGTGGAAAGTTATATTGCAAAATTTTTCATTAAGTTATCACGGAAAATGATAAAAAGTTGGATTTTTTCAACGGCGCGACTGTTCCCGGGTTAAAAGGGGCCCCATTTCAAATTCTGCGGGGGGGGGGGGGGGCGACGGAGTTTGTTACGCCACTGGATCCACCCTACTGTACAACATAAAATGATTTTAATTAAATAGTTACTCCTCCTCGAACTTTTCGTATTGTTCAATTTTCTACCTGAACTAAATAAAAAATGCATCAAACTCTACTTCCACCGACAAACTCAAATCTCTCCAAGAAATAAAATAGACTTCATGTTAAATGCGATACAGTATATACATAAATCCCCCAATGTCTGATAAGAATTTAATGGACCTTTGCGAAGTTTTCAAACCGACATTAATCTGAAATTCAATATGATTAGGCCCTCTAATGCCTCAAAGACGCATTTCGTCTTTTTAAATTCGATGAGAAATCCAAAGAGGAGAAAATGTTTGTATGTTAAAAGTTTGTAAGGACTTGATTAGGTCTAAGGCTTTTTGGATTATTAACAGCCATTAGAGCCATCAAACAAAAAGTGGGTACGAGATTTCACAAAAATGGGAAATATATGTATAATACAAGGTGATTCAATGAAACGATACGATTTCAAACAAACAAAAACTACTGAAAAATATCTTTTTATTAAATTTAATAAAAAACGTAACTATACTAAATTTAAAATCAAGATGCAGTAGAAATAAACAAACCAAGACACGTTAAATGCTACTAGGAGCATTCTCGAATCATAATTTACAATTTATATACACTGTAAATCCCAAATCATGATTTCCAAAGTTTATACATTGTAAATTATGATTCAGGAGTGCTCCTAGTAGCAGTTAACGTGTCTTGGTTTGTTTTTTTTTCTACTGCATCTTGATTGTAAATTATATTTACAATTACCCTATATATAGGGTGTCCCAAAAGTAGCGGAACGGTCGAATATTTCGCGAACTAAACATCGGTTTGAAAAACTGAAAAATACTTATTCAATCATTTTCAAAAATCTATCCAATGACACCAAACACCAATCCCCACTACACCCCCTGGAGGTGGGGTGGGGGGGTTAGGTATTTTTAAATCTCAAATAGAAACCCCAGTTTTTCTTGCAAATTTGGATTCGTTACGTAAAAGTAGGCAACTCTTATTCAAGACATTTTTTCGAACTGTGGATAGATGGCGCTATAATTGGGAAAAACGATTTATCCTGATACCATAGGTAAATTCTAGAAACGGTCTAACATCTCACGAAATACACTTCCAAATGAAAACCCAGAAAACAAATTTTTAATCTTTTTCGAAAACCTATCGAATAACACCAAACATGACCCTCCAACCCACCCCCTGGAGGTGGGGTGGGGGGTAACTTTAAAATCTTAAATAGCAACCCCCACTTTTTATTGCAGATTCGGATTGGTCATAAAAAATTAAGCAACATTTATTCGAAACATTTTTTAAAATGTCTGATAGATGGCGCTAATAAATCGTATTTTTCCAATTAAAGCGCCATCTATTAACAATTCTAAAAAATGTTTCGAATAAATGTTGCTTAATTTTTCATGATGATCCGAATCTGTAATAAAAAGTGGGGGTTGCTTTTTAAAATTTTAAAGTTACCCCCCACCCCACCTCCAGGGGGTGGGTTGAAGGGTCACGTTTGGTGTTATTCGAAAGGTTTTCAAAAAATATTAAAAATCTGTTTTTTAGTTTCTTATTTGGAAGCGTATTTCGTGAGATATTAGACCGTTTCTATATTTTACCTATGGTATATGGATAAATCGTTTTTCCCAATTATAGCGCCATCTATCCACAGTTCGAAAAAATTTCTTGAATAAAAGTTGCTTACTATTACGTAACGAAATAAAATCTGCAAGAAAACTGTGGGTTTCCATTTGAGATTTTAAAGTTACCCCCCACCCCACCTTCAGGGGGTGTAGTGGGGGTTAATGTTTGGTGTCATTGGATAGATTTTTGAAAATGATTGAACATGTATTTTTCAGTTTTTCGATCCGATGTTTAGTTCGCGAAATATTCGACCGTTCCACTACTTTTGGGACACCTTGTATAATAAAACGCATTTATCAGTAATAAATAATTATGCAAAAGTATCGTCAATTTTTCCTCATAAGCTTTTTATTTTTTTATATAATAAACTATATATGTTTATTACAATTTTTTTATCAATTATTATATACCTAACATTACTTGGTAGTTGTGCACCTAAAAAGCAAAACAATAGATTTTTTTGAAAAAAATTATTCAAAAAGTTTATAAGGCAAGATTGGCGATACTTTTACATAATTATTTATTACTAATAAACGCATCTTTTATTTATTTTTTACACCAATTTGAAAGCTTAGCTCATGCTCTTTCATCTGACACCTGTAGAATGGTTCTAACATCATTCTTTTCTGACTTATGTTATTGTAAAAGCTCGGGATAAACAATTTGAATAAAATTTAAACAATATAATGAATCGCTTTGAAATTTTTGTCACATATTAAGCACCTAAGAAACCTTATTTGACAAAAATTTCAAAGCTATACACTAATTTTTACAGTAGTTATTGCGAAATTAATTTTTTTGCAATTTCGATTTTTGCAACTTTTGCTTTCTTTCGTATTTATGTTAACAACAAATGAGTATATCAACCTCTATGATACGCTATTTTAATGCCTTTTCTATGCTCTCGAAGATGTTTGTACTAAAAAAACCCATAAGTTTTACTGTTTTTCATTGATTTGAAAACAAAAAAAGGAAAAGAGTCCGTTTTTGACACTAAATTGTTTATAAATAAAAATGGCCGCCAGATCCTACGCAAAAAATAGTTGCAATTTGTTCTTATAGGTATTACCTGTCGAAAAAACGCGTCAGTAGCCTGGCTGTTAAAGTGTCACGAACAGGGTATATTTTGGTCTTATTACCCTGGTCTACATATATGTTTATTTGGGATTTAGACCCAATTATTACAATTATTATAGAGGACAATGGTAGAATATGGAGGAGACCTATATCGAACAGTGGATGCCAGAGGTTGAGGAATGATGAGCAAAAAAACAGTCATAACTTGATACCCTAGGCCAACAGAATCATTTTTATACAATTTCTTCAACCACTGATTGCTATAGTCTGTAAGATCGAGACCAAAACATTTTTCGTTGATTGAAAAGAATTACTTAACATAAAAAAATAACTTATAACATCGTAAAAGAAAATAGTCGTTTCGTTTTGATTCAATTCGAGTCTCTTGCCATTCTCTGACACCTGATGTTTCGGAATATATTTCTTGTCAAAGAGGCTTTGCAAGAAGACTGAATTGAACCATAACGAAACGAAGAAAACGATAAAATTAGTGAAAAATAATTTAGTTCACATAGAATAGAATTCGGTTAACACATCTGTTAACCGAATTCATACTCCGGTGCAAATATTTTAATATTTGCACCATCTTCGTTTCGTTATGGCCCAATTCAGTCTTCTTGCAAAACCTCTTTGAAAAGGAATAGATTCCGAAACATCAGGTGTCAGAGGATGGCAAGAGACTCGAATTGAATCAAAACGAAACGATTATTTTCTTTCTTGTCATACCATACTCTGTATTAGAGTACAAAATGACCACGTTTCATATAAGTAATCTGCGACGCATTATTGGAGTGTTCTCCTAGCGGCGCCGCTTGGTACTATGAACCTCGGTTAACAGATTACTTAAATCGTGGTCGAAATTATTTTTCTCTTATTTTATAACAGCTTCTCCAAACTTTTCAGAATAACTTCTTTTTCTTTTTAGATAACGATTTGTGAAGTGGAAATCGAAACGTGAAGTCAAAACAGTTAATTAAAAAAGTAATTTTCATTACACCCATAATTGTGTCAACCCAGTTTTTATTTATTATTATTATTTTTTATTATCACTAGTTAACTCAACAAATTTTCATTATATGTCAGGTGCTTACACCTGTGGAGCTTTTTATGAAAATTAGAATGTATTTTTAAAGAAAATAATAATGACCTTCTGTAAAATACAAATAAAAGTTTAGCCTTAAAAATTAAAAATTCTGATTAAATATTTATCTTTACTTTTCAGAACGACCGTGGAAAAGCGAGAAAAAAGGTAAGCAAAATACAACCTTTTGTAGTTAAACATGCTTTTATAATATTGCAATAAAAATACTTACCTAAATACGTAAATTTATGTATTTATGTAAATTTGATATAAAAAAATAATAAATTGAACGAAACAAATTATTTTCAGAAATGTTATTTGAAAGCTTTAATAATTATTGAATTTAAAATAGAAGCAAGACGAATATAGACATCCAAATTTTGTTAAATAAAATATGTTAGAAATTCAAGCGTTTATTTGAAAAACAACACATCGTCGGCTTAAGATGCAAATGGCCTAACTCCAAAAATTTAAATTATTCAGGAGATGCAAAAACTTGTCAGAATTAGAGAATAATAATAAAACAAGGTAAGTTTCCAAAATATTTTATTTTGTTTAATGCTACAACATAGAAAATACTTGCTCTTGTCAAAAATAGGCTTTATTCTTGAAAAATTGGGAGTTAGGTAATATGCGTTCCCTGAGCATGGGTTGGCATCAGGAGATAGGCAATAATCTAATTAATTGTGCAACTTAAGTATAAAAAAAATTTAAAGACGGCAACACAAGACAAAAGACAAAAAGAAAGAGGCATTTTACAAATGTGGTAAGTTATCATAAAAAAAATGAAAGTCCTTAGGAATTGACGATTTAAGGTCCATTAAGTGTTGAAATTTTTCCGATTTAATTGGTATTGGAGTCGGATACATTAACGGCAACTCTTCTAAATTCCAGATTTTTTTATCTTTTTTCGTGATTCTGTAAGGCAAAGGCATCCATTCTTCTGTATGCCTGATTTTAAAGAGAATTCCGTGTTCATTATACTGAAGTGCTCTAATGTTTGTTACAGTAGGATCACCTGACGATCTACCAGGACGGATGGAACTAATGTATTGAACTTCTTGAAAGTTTTTGAAATATGTATGATCCAAGTACTCCACCACGTAGGGTTTCGGATTTATACGAGCAGTTTGACAAATATTGACATAGTCTGCTGGGACATTTATGACTCGGTTTTTTAGTTTTCGCTCGATTGTGGAGTGCATTGAATAGCACTCCATTTGCGTATGCCCTTTTTCTAAAAATTTTTGCTCAATTGTAATCCCATGCTTTTGTGCAAAGTTGAAAAGTGCATTGGCAAGAATTGCATTTCTGTTTTGTCCAGTGCAACCATCACTGTACAAAATGACTTTACTAGTAGAGTTTTTTTGGGGTATATTATTAGTCTCTAAAAACTTGTAAATGATGGTAGCAAATGTGTTGGCAGTTAGTCCAGCATGACCCTCATGCCAGAGGAAACAATATCCATCCAAGGATTTAATGTCCATAATTGTAAAATTATGGACTATTAATTTTGTTTTATAATATAGAGCGCTGACATTAGATTTTGGACTCAGTAGAACTGATTGCAAATCCATTGAAAAAACTTTTACATCTTCTTGTGTTTTGTCAACCTCTTTTTCCTTTCGTGCCTCCTCCTTTTTCTTCTGATGTTCTTGATAGGTAGCTTCGTCAATATTACCAGTCTTGTAACCCACACACGTATCACATTCGTCCTTTTTAGGTGAAAAAAGTGCTAAATTAAAATCGTCGAAACTGTTATTAAATGCTGCAATAGATAGCGGTTGTGAATCGTTTTTTGTACACCAGTCATTCTTATAAAACCGGTATAATTCCATTTTTGTTTGCCAAGATCTTTCAAGGTATAATTTCTTTGTGCTCTTTCGACAATAATGTGACTCTAGTTTTGGAAGAACTGTAAAGAAATTGCACAAATTTTCTTTTTGTTTGTCGATTTTCGCTTTTCTAGGAATAACTATTTGGGAGGAATTATTATCACGCGTATCATTAAGGTCATCATCCACCAAATCATTTGCAGTGTGTTGTGATTTATTTTTTTCAATCAACCAATGTGCAACAGTTCTTGGTGCAACTGAAAGAGTATTGCAAAACATTGTTTTGCACACTCTTATCTTGGATGTTGTTTGAAGAAAATATATATAGGAAAATTCCCTTCTTGACTCGTTCTCTTTTTTTCGATCCCTAGCTCTTGAAGTACTTTTCTTTTCAACCAGCGTCCTTAGAAACAATTGTTTTTCGTTCCACAAAAAATTCCAAAATCTTGTAAAAATTTCTGTTCTTTGATCTTCTGTTATCTCATTGCACTTCATTACTGATTTCCCATTATTCATTACTGATTTACCACTGCATTTGCATCTCGGTCCTATAGCTTTTGCTTTTTTTTTAATATCATAATTCCATTTTTCTTCTTGCTTTTGTTTTCCAAAATATTCCTTTCCTTCTTGTCTCAAAATCTTATTTTTATTTTTCTTCCATTCCTTTTGATCTACATGACGTCTCTTTCTGCGTGTCCGTGAAGGGGTTTGCATTGGAGTGTTATTTTGTAGCTCTTCTACTACTTCATTTTCATTTTCACTTGAACTTGTTTCATTTTCACTGGGTTCATAAGATTTATCTGAACGACTAGAAGAAGCTTCAATAACTTCTTCTTCCAAAATGGAGGTTGGCACTTCTTCACCATGAATTGATTCTGGAACGAAATTCTGACGATCTTCTGGTTCAATGTTGATTTCATCTTCAGGAAAATTTGAGGAGATAAAATTCAGGTTAGCAACTTTTTCTTCAGCTAGGGTGAGTAAATCATCATCAGTAATTAAATTGTCGTCAGCTAATAAGTGGTGATTAGATGCTGAGGAGCTTGCTAGATTAGTACTATCAGTTAAGAGTGTAGATAAATCCTTATCTTGATCAAAAGTATCACAAAATGTTAACAAATCTCTTGTTACATCGCTTTCGGCATCGCTTTGTCTGTTGGGCTTTTCCTAGATGTTTTGCTTAGCCAATAAAAGCATTTTCATCTCACGGGATTGCGGATTCATTCTGAAATATACAGCGTTAATTAGAAAGTATACTTTTATGTACCTAGCTAAGTAAAAATTCAGAATGTTATTATAGGGAAAAAAATATTAAAGGTAGGTACCTATGTGGTTTATCATCGAAACTATAATGGCCTATCTCCTATCCAAACTAAGTAAATATAAAATGAAAATTGCCTAACTCCAACACGATATTTTAACATCAGATTTACCCAAGAACGCACAAAAATTAAATACTAAATTTATATTCTCTAGATAATTTGAACGTCAAAGGTAATTAAAGCATTAAAAAATTATTGATACTTACCTCAGATATTGTTTTATGCACATAAAATTAAGAACAACAACGTTTCACCTGTTATTACCATTACACACTGGGAGTTAGGCCAACTGCGTATTGTTGAAAATCAAGCCGGAGATAGGCGAGTTTCGACTGGTATTTTGTCGCGGCATTTTTGACATTTCGGTTGTTAGGCGTATTTAAGTCGACGCGGTTAATTTTTATGAACCCAACCAACCTAAAATGTTAATTTGAGCTAAAAGTGGAGTTAGGCCATTTGCATCTTAAGCCGATATGTCCATTTTTTGCAAATTCGACTTTATTCTATTATTATTCTCATAGAATAGTAGTTTCTTTATCCATCTCAAATATTCAGTTGTGTAAAAATCCGGAGTAAACTACATAGACCATCCGGATAGTTTTAGAAAAACAACTGATGTCCATGCAGTTTGTTGTAAAAGCAACACTTGTCCCATCTTAGGGACTTAAGGTGACCACACATCTGTATAGCCCGATCAAAGAACGATCTGACAACATAAAAAAAATAAAGGAAGGATCAAAATTTGGGAATACGTAGTTGAAATTGTCTATTATTATATAAGAAAAAGTTTACAATTCTACATCCCCCCCATTTTACAAAAATGGAGGGGATATTTTTCACCACTCGAAGGTGAAAAATATACATTAAAAATAAGTCCAGAATTGGATAAAATGACTAATTATAAGCAACTTTTGTTCTATGGAGTTTTTTCCCTAAGTCAATACTTTTCGAATTATTTGCAAGTGAATATGTTCATTTTTAACAGAAAAAAATATGTTTTTGGACGGTTTTTCGGAGATAACTCAAAAAGTAAGTATTTGAGCGAAAAAAAAAATATACTTAGCAATAATATAGCTTATAAAAAACTGAAAAAATGGTGTATGCTTGAAGTCCGTAGACCCAGTAGAAGCAGAGTTGTAGCTAATGAAAAGTAGGTTCTTCTTCATCAAATTCCAAATTGAATATTTCAATGTGAAATAACCCAAAAACGGAACAAATTTCGGGGAGAATTCATTTCAAATTTTTTAAAGTGTTTAAGAAGGTTTATTTTTGTTTTTTTTAAACTTGTAGTATTAAAAGTACGTGAGTTACGCTCAAAATATTGTTGGTACCCTTTTATTTTTTGGTAAAAAAAATCGCAAAAATCACCCCCTAATTAGCATGACATATAAATTTTATCATTACCACTTCACAAGTTACTTTGCTTATGTATTATTTATATGATCTGTAAGTTTCATCGGTTAAAAGTCCTTATTTTTAAAAAGCTCTAGTTAAAATGGCTTGAACGAGTAACTAATCACGAGTTTAGTCAAATTTTGAACAGCCATAGCATAACCACGTGGATAGAGGAAATTCAGTTTGGGACTGATTATCTTTTGAAGAAATATTTTTAGAATAGTATAATGTATTATATAAAAGAGACACAAATAGGCATTTATACTTGTCTTAAGTGCCACATTATGCATATACGTGGCTTATAATATATGTGCATATTATAATGTATAAAGTAACTTTTAAAATCGCGATATCTCAGGAATGGTAACTCTTAGGAAAAAAATTGTAAGGACTATTTTTGTAGAGAATGTTAAGATCTACAACTTTGGTTTGATTTTTTTTTTTTGATAAAACTTATCGTTTTTGGAAAAAATCAAAAAAATCTCAAATGTTGACCTTTGACCCCGAATAACTTTTGTTGCACACATGGGATCGATGGGGACTTTTAAAACTTTATTTGTTATGGTAAACTCTAGTTCTCCACCAAAATTTGGCTCTCCGGCAATTTTTGTTATTTGCCAATTATTTTGATGTTTAAGTTGACCGGATTATGTTGTTAACTACATGTCTCTACATCGTTGAAATGGCACTTGTATATGCTAAATGGAATCTCTCCCGTACCCACTGCATTCCAAAGACCAAACTGTGTAGGTACGGCTGATTTTTTCTTCGCAGAGTCTATATTATAACCTTTGATGTTGGATTTTTAGGAATTCTAAACTGAAACTTTTAAAATTTTTAGAATATGGCTCATTAAGCTGATGATTCGGAAATCACTATAGAATAGAGGTGTGTTCGACCCGCTATTTTGATATAGCAGTTGCTTCTGTTACTTCTAAATGAAAATGCAGTTAAAAATAGTTGCTACTTTAATAGCAGTTGCTTTTTTAGCATTATTCAACGCTTTCATGATGATATAAGAAAAGTAGAGTAGAAAAGTATCTAATCATATTTGTTTTTGTTTCAAAAAGCATTTTCGTTGGCCTTTAATGTGAACATTATATTATAAATAATAATATTAATAATTGATGCTAAAATAATACATCTAAGTACGGACAATTTTTTAAGTGAGAAAAAAATTGTAACAAAATACATGTTGGTTATAATTTATAGTAGGTATTTATTTAAATTTACTATTTTAGCTGGAAACAAGGCACATTATTATTTAGAAATTAAATTTATTTAAACGGTATAAATAGCAATACCCTGGACTTTCCTAATAGACAGGAAGTAAAATAGTACTGAACAGTATGTGGAGTAGTGTAGGACATAGAGTTTTCGAAAGTTTTCAGTTTAAAATAATTATTAAACGTTCAATTAGCTCGAACCCGTTCAATCACACTGTTCGCAATATCATAGACGAAATCAACGAAACGCACCCAACTTGAATATTATTATCAGCCTCGGTTACTGTTAGTGACAAATCGACTGCTACAAAAATAGCAGCTAATTTCGAAGTCGGTAGCAGTAACAGTTACTAAGAGCCAGATAGCAGTTTAAAAAAGCAGTCTGCTATTTAACAACCCATCACTACTGCAGGATACGGATTTTCTTTTATTTGGTAAAGCAACAAACTTTTTTTAGTTTACTTCAAGCAGCGAGAAGCGGAACAATCTGACTTGACAATGGCAAGTGTGATCTTGCCGAAACGTCATCAAAATAATGGTTTTTCTAAAAAACAAAATTATTCAACGCGGAGTCAAACCCGGAAAACCACATAGAGCACATATTATGTAGCCCCGCGGAAGCTTCAAGTGTAACATAAACTCAACTCAACCAAACTTATACGGAATGATGTGATATTTTTTTTATTAAGTAAACCGCGTCAACCATGAAAGGTTATTGGCGGGGAAGAGTTGTACATAAAATCAGATATTTGCTTATAACAACTAATTACAATTGAGAACTTAAGCTTATTTTTATATTAGATTGTACAATTTAGTTAGTTTTAGAAACTTAGTCACTTTATCACATTTACTATAGTTCAGAGCACTTTTCATATCACTTGGTAAATCACTTTGAAGTCGTTCCAGGTGATAGAGTGAGCACAATGATGTGTTCGATTGTCAGAGGAATATCACAAACATAGCACAGTTTTTGTTGTTCTTTCTTCATTAGGTACTGGTGGGTTAACCTGGTATGTCCTATTCTCAAGCGGTGTTGTATGACTTGATCTCGTCGTTTTTGTGGCATTATCCCTTTTGGTGACAAATTTGGGTTGATGCGTTGTAGTTTGTTGTCGTCAAGTTTTTTCCATCTTTCGAGCCATATTCTCATTGAAAATTCTTTCCATGAGGAATTTCCAGGAGCTCTTTATCTGGTCTATTCGTATAGCAGGCGTCTTTAGCTTCCCGATCAGCTTTTTCATTACCTATTATGTCTAAATGAGATGGAATCCAAACAAATTCTACCCGTTTATTCTTACTGTAAAGTTCTTCTAGATCAATTTTAATTTGGCTTAGTAAATGACTGCTTCCATTTTGGGCTGGTTTGATATATGTTGTAGGTCTGTCGATATGGCACACAATTCGGCAAAATATATGGAGTACTCCTTAGGTAGCTGGAACTGATGCTTAATTGTTTCGTCAACGAAAGCTGCGCCTACCGTTTCCATTTCAGAAGTTTTGGACGCATCTGTATATATTTGGTAATATCTTTTGTACTTGTCTTTAATCTCTTGAAGCCGTTGTAGAATTATATGTGATGAAGTATCAGATTTAGTATACAGTAGAAGATTTGTATTACATTTGGGGAATTTTATGGTCCAAGGAGGAGGGTAGTTTATTTTATTGGAAATAACTTTCGGAAAATTGAAACCTGTAATTCTTTTACTAAATGATGCAGAAAGAAAGGGTTTTTGTTCAAAAATTAAATATAAATTGTCAGAAAATGTGTAGGAGTAAGCAGGGTTATTAGAGTTTTTAACGAGTATTTTTTATTTGTTGTCAAATTTGTCTCTTGTAAGCATGTTGCATAACTTGTGGATGTGTTTCTTTAATTAAAACTGTAGCATCTCTATATGTGTGAATACGGATTGAATGTTCCAATGAATAATAGCCATTTTGTTAACTTTTTTTTTATTTATCGTTGGAAGGAGTATTTTCCTGTGATGCGTCAGTATCTTCAGAGGTGTCATCCTGAATACTAAAATCTTGGTTTATTTTACTAAGTAGTTTCTTCTTGATTCTTGTAATTCTAGATTAAATTGCTCTTTCGTTCAACATGGGATATAAATATTTCAGTTAGCATATGTCCCAACCCGTGTATATCCTGTGTGTATTCTAGGGCCAGTTCTACTGGGGTGGAAGAACCGTGAACGTCTTCTAAGAATGCTAGTAATTGGGTGTAATTTAGTACATATGGTGGTGATGCATCCTGGATAAATTGTTTGACTGGTTGTAATAATGACTCAACATTAGTAGTTTCTGAAGTGGATTTGTCTAATTTATTCATTTTCATCATCTTTTTAATTTGCACTGGTTTTGGTTTCGTGAATTCTGTTGGTATAATTTCTGTAGGAGTGGAGCAAGTTGGGGATGACACTTTCGAGTGAGATCGTTTATTTTTATTATCGGTATCAGTGCTGACTTGAGCATCCATTTCTTCTTGAGATTCGTCATTTACATGTGTAATTTGATTTTGTTCGGGGCTAGTAGATGGTATTTGTGGAAGAAAATTTTCCTCCGTTTGGGGCTTTTGAGTATTTTGTGGATAAGAGGGATTTGAGGTACAGTCCGAGGAAACGTGACCAGTTTGGTAGCATTTGTAACAAGTTAGTTTATGGGAAAGAAAAATTCGGTACGAAATATTTTCAAAATCAATTAGGACGGAGTCGGGTACAGTAAAATTGTCTGTAGGTGCAAAGTAAACTTGTCTTCGAAAACTAAGTACAGTAGTACAGTAGTATTGTGGGTCTTGTATTCCAGCTCTAAGGAACGAAATCGGAGACATTAATTTAAAACCAAGATTGATTAAAGACTGTTCGATTATGTTATGGGGTATAGATGGACATACTTGGGATAGAACTAATCTATTAGCAGGTGTAATTAGTTTACGTGCTTTGATTGTATGTTCTCCAATCTTAATTTCACCATGTTGACTTAGAAAATCATCTACGACTTGTATGCTTGAAAGGTAGATGCATATTCTTCCGTTTGACATTTTGGATGAGAACAGTACATTTTTTGGATGGACTATAGTCCCTACTGCAATGGTGTACTCTTCTGTTCTTATTCCGTCTACTGCCGGTAAAATTATGGCCTGATTTTTTGTTGGGAATTTTGTTAATGGTTGTTGTTTAGTTATGGTAGAATAAGTAATTTTATGCTGATCGGGATTAATTGATGGACCCCTGTAGTCAGAAGTACCACCTGCCATTTTGTCAAATTTGACCTTCTATCTTTTTTTAAATTTAAATTGGACTTTCATTTCAATAATTTTAATTTGGGTAGGTCCGACTCTGTTTATTGAAAAGTAAATAGTCGATCCAGCAATTAGCAAGATAATGCCAACAGTTAAAACTAGTTTTTAAATAATTAATAAATACGAAATATAAATAATCTTCTTCGTATGTACCTATATATAAACAATGCTTGTAATCAAACTACTGCAAATTTGGAAACTGTATTTACAGCTATTAACAGATCACTGTACACTGCTTCTACATATTTTGGTTTATTATTTAAATTTACAATGTTTCTTCTAAAAACTATAAAAGTTGTGGAGCAATTAATAAATACAAAATATAAATAATCTTCTTCGTATGTATATATAAACAATGCTTGTAATTAAACTACTGCAAATTTGGAAACTGTACTTACAGCTATTAACAGATCACTGTACACTGCTTCTATATATTTTGGTTTGTTATTTAAATTTACAATGTTTCTTCTAAAAACTACAAAAGTTGTGGAGCTCAAAGTATTTCGACTTTTCTACCTGAACTTTCAGGACCGGATCCCAGATGTGATATTTTTTATTATGTTAAGTGAATTAATGCTAAATTTAATTTTCTTCCATCGCATCTCTCAGGAGCCTAACTACAGGTTATAGAACCAAAGCAACATACCTGCGAGCTATTAAAATTGGTTGGATGAAAATTAAAGAATTTTTTTACCGATCACAATTCTTCCCCAGAACATGACCCTTCCTCTTTTATATTTATGAACAAATCTGTCAGTTTTCGTTCTTGCTTGTCTTCCTCACCCTCTAAGTACAATAATTTGTTAATCATCTCATTTTACATCCTACTTTGGCTTGAAAATAGCACACTTTTCCAATTTTCAATGTTCCAGTTTTGGTGTTGAAGAGACTAATTTACGTGATCAATCTTGTGCTGCTGGTTACACTCAACGAAAAAGCTACGTAATATTAATAAAAATGTTAATTCAGGCAACAAAAGCAATACTTAAAATTTGTCCAATTCTTGGTATTCTTGGAACAACAAAGCGATGTTCATCAATTCATTATTTTCGTTAGTTGATCCAATGTATTACGTTTATTGAATGGATGAACATCTATTTATTAATATTACGAACACTGTTCACTGAGCCAACGAACACTATTCATTGAAACAACAACGTCGTTAATTGACCGACGAAGACTCTTCGTTGTGTCAATAACAGTGTTATTTCTCCTAACGTATTTCGTTCATTTCTACAATTATTTTCGTTTATTCTTACAATTAATTCCGTTCATTGCCACAATAAATACGGTTATTATTACAAGCAATTATATTCATCCCTACAATCAGTTTCGTTCATTCCTACTATGAACGTATTTTATATTGATAATTACTGAATGCATTAGCTCAATGTATGATATTAATTGATTAATAATAATTTTGAAAATCCCCCTTTTTGTCCTAAACCTAATGGACTTTACACTGTGATTTCTGATATGATTTCTCATATGATTTCTCTTATACAGTGCGCTAAAAAAAGTATTGCCCCCTTATTAACTTATGTATTTTTAGCACATAAGCAAGACGCTCGGACAGATCGATTTTTAAAATAATCAAAGTATATTATAACATCAATGTTTCGAACTTTACGCGACCCCTCTTCAGGTGACAGCCACAACTTTGGTTATTTTAAATGGGAAAGTACATCATGTATTGTGAAGGCTCATTTAAAAGCGTTTGAAATAGTGATTTCAAAAATGTATAACACTTTAATTCTTTTGGAGAGCGCAGGTGCAAAATTTCGATCGAATTCTTGTTAAATGCATTTATCTTTTTTGGAATCCTGAGAAAACTAATAAGTATTTTTAAAAAATTTAAACGCAGAATAAAAGATTACATTATTACCGAGGGCTGAAAGTCACTTAGAATAAACTAAAATTATAAAATTTATAATTATAATTTATATTTAAACTTATATTTGAAATTCAAAATCATACTAAATTTTCTCTTTTTCACCCCCTGTGACTTATTAAAATATTCATTATAGAAGTTCTCAGGGACTTTAGACCCTCGATAATACTGTAATATTTTATTCTGCGTTCAAACTTTTCAAAAATACTAAGTAGTTTTCTCAGGATTCGAAAAAAATGAATACGATAATAGACACACGAAAACTTCCTTCCAGTAAGGACTACACTTGGAAACGAAATGAAATTATTCGGCACTTCGGCAGAGGTAACAGCATTGTTTAACAAAAAACGATAAGGAAAAGTCGTTAAATTTCAAATGGTCAAGCAAAACATTTATTGTTTCAACAACCTCGTTTATTGTTACCATGTACGCATTGATTGTGGTTATTAAAGGCAGTAGTAGATTGACTAATGCATTCGTTGTTACAATAATCAGTTTACATCTATGAAATAATCAAATATTACTCTATATTAACATTTGTACATTGTTTTAATGAAATCTGTACGTTGTCACGACAAACCAAGGTAATTGCTTATAATCTACGAAATCATGAAAGTGTTTTGCTGCCAGAATTACCATTATTTATTAAATATACGAAACTAACTTGAAGAGTACAGGGGAAAAACAAGGAATGTCACTTTTTCACGAATTTTGGCTTTTCTCGCCATATGGTAGAAAACACTGAGTACTATCGATTCAAAACAATAACCAGAAAGATCAGTCTATATAATTTTCTTAAGAATTTGTATCCAGACGAAGGACCAGGATTGTCCGCACGTCACTGGACAAAAATAAGGAATGTTAGCAGTTTTTTGGTGCATTATTAAATTAATAAGTTAATATACATTAATATTATATTAAGATTATAGACTAATAATTGCTAGAATTCTGCTAAGAATCTCCTAAGTAGTTTTTAAATATCATAGGAATTAAACCTTTATTGGTGTTTTTCTCAATATGTATAAATTTGACATTCCTTGTTTTTCCCCGGTACTCTTCACTTATTGTCTGAATAAATTGAGTATTATTGATTAATGTACTCTAGTTATTTTCACAATTATTATTCAATCATTGTGACAATACCCAATAGAAGCTGCAGAGATGAAATACTTAGAAGAGTTAGAGGAGTGACTAAAATGGATGAGATGAGAAATCAGCAAATAAGAAATGATTTAAAAGTACAACCAGTTTTAGAATTTATAGAAGAGAGACAACTTAGTTGGTGGGGGCATCGCCAAAGAATGGACGGCAAGCGACCAACAAGAACAATATGGGAACAAGAAGCGACTCAGGAAGAAGAAGAGGAAGACCAAAAGAAACATGGGATGATGGGATAGCAAAAATATTGAAGAATCGTGATAAGCCCTGGAGAGAAGCCAAGATGTTAGCTAGGAACAAAAAGGAATGGAGCAGATTTGTACATAATAATTAAAGAGTAGTTTGTTATCCCTATACCTGACGGTAGAAGGGAATATAATTAGGTATGTATGTGACAATAACCAAGTACATTGATCAGTGTCTAAAAGTTCGTTGAAACAAAAAATTAAATTGTTGTTACAACGAAATACTATTCAATAATCACTGTTAATCAATATTACGAACTAAATTTTTTTGAGTGTAACTCGGGATCTCGTAACTTTCTTCTGCTATATAGTCCTTGGGCACGGCAACTCTTCTTCTTATCGTTTCAACTAAAATATTTACACCTATAGCTTCCAAAAGCTGCAGCTTTCAAATACATGGTGATTCCATATAAGTTTGTTTGAGTATATATTTCAAATATATAAGGCTATCAGGTTTTTGTCCAAAGGTGTATTAAAAAATACTAAATTACCTTTTAAACACCTATTTATATCATTCATTCGAATCGAAACTCATAAAATATTTATTTTTCCATTAAAAAATATATCACATATTTTTAAACTGTAGCGGAAACTTCCTCTAAAATATGTACAATTCGCATATACAATGTTTCTTTGGGCCCTTTAGTTATTTATATTTCATTTTGAAGCGTCCCAAAAGATTCTCACCCAAGTTGAATAATCTATGGTTTGCAAGGTGGCGCAACTTACGGTCTTAAAATGGCATACATTATTACGCTCCTTTCACACATTATAGTCCAGGGCGCATCTGTTTTGAGATGGACGTTGAGAGGTGACTCAAATTTTTTTGCAGAAATTGCTTGAAAACAACTCAAATAATAATATTTGAATTATCCTCCCACTCAAAATGGTGCGGAATATTGTTTAAATAATCAAAATGTCAAAATATGAAGGAAAATTTCCATTTTTCCAAAATAGCAATAATTTCGAAAAAACCATACAAAAACAAGTATTCGCATTTTACGTTTTTCAACTATTTATGCTGCACTTAGGACCTTCATTTTTTACCCAGAAAAACTTTATGATATAGTAAAACAACACTGTAAATTTCATTAAGATCGGTTTAATAGATTTTGAAAAATAAATTCTGCAATCCAGCTTTCGGAAAAAAATTCATTTTTTCAAAATGTTACAGGACTGAAAAAAAAGCAGATACCAATTTGAAACTTTTTGGCTTATAGAAGTGTACTGTGCCTTTCACTTGCAATTTGCAAAACTAAAATCGATTAATTACCATGGCGTCAGGAAATTTTTTAAATAAAAATTAATTTTTGGTGCCACGCGCAGGACAGCGGTGTTCGATTCACACAAGTTGATTTCCATCAAAATTTCTTCCAATATTTATCTAATATATTATTTTCTTACTCTATATTTTGTTGTATTTTAATATTTTAATTCTACAAAAATCAAACTAATTTTATTATTGTTTGTGAAATATTGTTTAAACAATTGCATAAGTTAAAATATATGAACAAAGAAAGTTTTTGCTAAAAAAAGTGTTATTTCAAAGGATAGAGTATGTGTTTTTATATTGCAATAAACCAATTTATTTATTTATATCAAAATGTAATAAAAATTAAAATGCATCAATCATTATCAAAGGTCATTGGAATGCCCAATCACAGCAAACTATCCGCTGTCCTGCGCGTAGCACCAATAATTAATGTTTATTTAAAAAAATCCTGACGCCGTGTTAGTTAATAGATTTTAGTTTTGCAAATTGCAAATGAAAGGTACAGTACACTTCTATAAGCAAAAAAAAATTCAACTTGCTATCTGCTTTATTTTCAGTCCTGTAACATTTTGAAAAAATGATTTTTTTTGCGAAAGCTGGATTGCAAAATTTATTTTGCAAAATCTCTTGAAGCTATCTTAATTAAATTTACAGTATTGTTTTACTGTATCATGAAGTTTTTCTGGGTGGAATATGAAGGTCCTAAGTGTAGCATAAATGGTTGAAAAACGTAAAATGCGAATACTTGTTTTTGTATTGTTTTTTTCGCAATTATTGCTATTTTGCAACAAGGGTGACTACTTTTTAAATTGTTAACTAATTCTATATTGTACGAAATTTAATAACGCAACTTTTATGTTAATACAACTTTTCTCTGAAATGAACACTTTTAAAGTTATACTCAAAAAACGATGAAAAAAATCGAATTTTTCCTTCATTTTTTGACATTTTGATTATTTAAACAATGTTCCGGACCTTTTTGAGAGGAAGGATAACTCAAATATTATTATTTGAGTTATTTTCAAACAATTTTTGCAATAAAATTTGAGTCACCTCTCAACGTCCAAATGTACTAATATTTTTACAGATGCGCCCTGGTCTATTAAGAATTTGAAACGTGCGAGGGTTAGAACGCAACGGTGAAATTCCAATGGTGGCTCGAACAATAAAAATATGGAACCTTTCTCATTACACGAAACGGCGGTTGGAACGTTCGGTATAATGTGAAAGTTACCATGGGATTGCTTGAGCCATTGGGATTACATTGAAATGTCATCGTGCGTTCTAGCGATCGCACGTTAAATTCTTAGGGTCGATTTCTCATACCTGCGGTAATCTATGGTTCAGTTGAACCGGGTTCACCGGTGATCTTCGGATTGGTGTGGAATGCATTTCTCATTGCACGTTCATAACAGTGCACGTTCTACAGCTTTCGAGAAATGCCAATAGATAGCAAAAGGTAAAAAACTGTCGCCATTTTGAACTACCTTTTTTATGCTGTTTTTGAATAAAGTTAAATTTAAGTATTTATAGTCAAATAGTCATTTTAATAATTATAAATAAATATTATAAAAACAAAAATAATGTTATCGTTTATCGTTAGGCTTAATATAATAAAATAGGATATATTTATATTATGACAGCGTTTCGTGTTAATACAACGCATGTGTAGTCCATGAAATCATCTGAACTGAGTTCTGAAATCTTTGAACGGCCGAATTCCACCGTTCAAGCATCGTTCAAGTTAAACTGCCATCGGTTGAACGTGAATTGAGAAAGACGATTTTGACTTTAAACTGACGTTTACTAGAAGTTCAGGTTAAACTGGAGTTGAACTCGATATGAGAAATTGGCCCTAAGGCTATTATGAGGAATTTAAATCACATTTAAAAAATTATTTTTCTCTATTTTCGTATTTTTGACAACATATAGGGAAATAATTTAGTCGTAATATAGAGGTAAATATGTAAGTAATAAATCTATAGCACTTTTCGGATAGTTCTTAAAGAATTTTTTTAGATAGCAAATCGAAACGAGGAGCTGTTTTATGTTAATTTCTTCCCTAATTGTTTGTTGGACTTCTCTAATAGTGAACTATTACAGAGTTATAAGTGTTATGAGGCAGATCCATTTGGAAAGGTGCATTCAGATAGTCGGTAATCTCGTGTTCTTCTTCGGCAGATAATTCTGAAGGAAAAGACATGAAGACTTTTTTCAGATATTTGCCAAAAGCTTCAGATTTTTCTTTATCATTTCTGGCCCAGATGTTATCCTTTCTGATTCGTGGATTGGGCAAGTAAGACCTTTTTAAATTATTTTTTGCTTTCCACAGCGAATAATCTGCTGTCTCTGTAGGTGTAAGGCTTTCCAGGTAACATTGGATTCCCTGATTTTGTTCTGCTATGATTAGCTCTTTCAATTCTTTGATGTCTTTGAGGTTATTAGTTATGCGAAGAAATGTCAGGGTAAATACTCAGCTACTAAAAGAAACTAAAAAATGACTAAAAAGTTTGCGCATATTAATATAATCGAAAATAAAAAAAAACATACAAAATAATATATTTATGTAGGTACTACAAGCGAAAGTTTTACTTTAATAAAATTAAAATAATATTAAAAATAAATTTGTACGAAAATTTTTGGGAGATACACCTGCATACCAAGTTACCTAGGGCTCTATAACACGGAAAGAGTCCCACCAGAGCTCAATCCTTTTGATACCGTAGGTATCTGGGATAAGTCAATTTTCCCCTTAGAGGGGGTGTGAGCCGTATGGCTAAATCTGGTTAAAAATAAAACTTTATTGGGACCAATTGGCTTGTTTTTAGCAGATGTCGCCACGCGACACCCGTATCATGTTATTTCGTTGTTAATAGATACTAGCAGCCCGATTTATTTCAGAGGTAGTCTCTCTGAGGTCTAATATATGCACTCTCTGATGAGAACTTAACAATGTTCGGAACCGGTTAGAGTGCTTATGGCACTCTCTGAATAACTAGAGAAAAATGTCCTGGCTGAGAAATCTCAGAGAATGGTTTGGATGCAGCTCAACTGAAATCTTTCGGGCTGTAGTGTCAAAAGTGAGAACAGCAATGATGATTGACAACCTTCGTCGCGGAGATGGCACGTAAAGAAGAAGAACAACTGAAATATAAAACGGCTCTTGTATCGTTTTACAACGAAATTATTATTTATTTTTATTAGTTTTACTCCTACCGGAGTATGCATGGACGTTGTGCGTTCTGTAATTCTGTAAAGATCGGAATACGCGTTTTTCGTGCCGATTTTGTATAAAAAATATAAGCATGGAGCATATAGTGTCAAGTATGTGCAATGTGCAATCAAAATATCTTAATAAACCGTGTCTCAAATGAAAATGTGTTCAGAAAACAGCTTGTTTCTAGACCAGGGAATTTGGCACTAAAACACCCGACTAAATCGATTTTTAAATATAGCACCTAGAGACTTGCGACTTTTTTCATGGTATTCAGGATGATGTCAGGAAAAAGTCTACTATAAAAAAATGGGTGGAAATGCATAATTATATTTTAAATTGCATAAAATGCATCCAAAAATGCATCATAATCATCATCAGTTGCGCTACAACTCTTCGTGAGTCTTTGTCGCGTTTACTATTGCCTTCCATTTTTGTCGGTCCTGTGCCACTATTTCTCATTGTCGCACTCCCATTTTCTCTAGATCTTCTTTGACTGCATCTTTCCACCTTTTTCTAGACCGCCCTACAAACCTACTTCCATCTGGCCTTTCCCAGAACACATTGTTTAAAAGGCGATTGTCGATACTGCGTATTACATGGCCTGCCCAGCTGAGTCTATTGGCCTTTATATATCGGACTAGATTTTCTTTTCCGAATAAAGGCTCTAGCTCGTTATTGTATCTGCGCCTCCCTTAGTTTTTCACGCTGTCTTTGCAAGGGCCATATATCATTCGAAGAGTTTTACGTTCCCATACCAGCAATTTATTTACTTCTCTTTTTGTTAACGTCCGTGTTTCGCTTGCATACGCGACTGCTGGTCGTATTATGGTCTTATATATCTGGATTTTTGCACCTCGTGAAAGAAGTTTTGACTTCATTAGATGTTGCGTTGCAAAGAAAGATCTGTTTTCTGCCAATATTCTCGCTCTAATTTGTTGTCATTTGTAATTGTTGCTCCTAGATATTTAAATTCTTTAACCAATTCGAAGTAGTGATCGTTTGTAGTAATGTTTTGCCTTATTCGCCGTCGTTCTTGTTTTGAGACAACCATGTATTTTGTTTTGTCTTCATTTATTTTTAGACCGATGTTTAATGCAGCTTCTTCAAAGCTCTAGAAAATATCCTTAATTTCTAATGTTGATTGTGCTACTGCGTCTACGTCATCGGCAAAGGCGAGTATGATTTTTGCTCACCGAGTTATGTCTGGTTTGATTTTGTGATATATTTTCCGCATGACATATTCTAAGGACAGGTTAAACAACAATGGGGACAACGGATCTGCCTGTCTCAGTCCATAATTTACGCAGAAAGCATTTGATATTTTCCCCCTATTCTAACTTGTGCAATGGATTTACTTACACACATTTGTGTTACCGCAGTTAGTTTCTTGGGTACGCCGAGCTCGATCATTTTCTTCCATAATGTTGCACGATTAATTGAATCATCAGCCTCTTTAAAGTCTATAAAGATCTGATGCCCATCCTGATTATATTCCCAATACTTTTAGCCTGAAACCACACTGGTAGTCACCAATTATTTCTTCGGTGTATGGTACTAATCTTTTTAATAATATCGAAGCCAATATTTTATACGTAGTGTTGATTAAGCGAGATTCTTCTGTAATTCATGCATGATACCTTTTTTCCTATCTTGTGTATTGGTAAATAATACACCATCCTTTCGGCATTATTTCGTGTTGCCAGGCCTTTTCTATTAATTGATGAATTTTATTTATGAGTTCATGACCGCCTGTTTTAATTAGCTCGGCATCAATATTGTCCAGACCAGGAGATTTATCGTATTTATCGTTTTAATGGCATGCGTAATTTCTTCCATGTTGGTAGGGTGATTTCTAATTCGGCCGTTTGATACTCATGTTCTCCGTTGTTTACACCATCTTCATTGTTTTTATCAGTGAAATTTTGGATATTCAGGATATTCATAAAAGAACTACTGTCTTAGAACCATAAACGGTTCACCCCACGTTGGGCGCCAATGTAACAAAAAAAGAAAACTTCTGTTGGAGTGAAAGTAAAAAGAAAGATATACTCCAACAGAAGTAAGGAAAAAGAAGGTAACTAGTGGGACAAAACAAAAAATAGATGGGATGTAAAGAAGAGAGTGAAGTGGCTTCTACGTTGAAAAGCCGCAGTAGGAAAAATACTACTTTCCAGTAGTATTGGTGGAGGAAAGTGGAAGGATGTAGAGACAGAGGCAAACTGAATAGAATTGGCTAGCAAGAGATGCAAGAGAACAACTTGACACTCAAGGATGGATACGGCTCCTTTGCATGCCTGTCGAAGAACAGTAGCTTTAAGTAGATAGTAATGATGACTAAAAGATGAAATAATAAAATAAGAATAATGTACTGAAAATGAATGAAGATAAATAATTGCTAAAGACGAACAAAATAAATAAAACTAAGAAATCATGGGCGCCAAGAAAATGATCTTCGATCACTCTCCCAGGTTTCTTATACTGCTGTCAAATATTAAATATATTAAATATATGAGTAAACGTAAATATAGAGGGAATAAGAATAAATGATGTACAAAATAAATAAATATTTATTAAAATTAACTACCAGATTTTTAACAATCTCTGAGTTAGACAAAGCATATACTGTGACTCTAACATGACAGAAGTTATACATGACAAAAGTTATACAAAGTTATATCTGAGATAACAACAATAACGTTGCCTGTTACAAAATTACATAAGTACTCTTATTGACATATAGGGTACAACTCACATGAGATTTCTACCAAATGGTTATAGTACGCTTGCTACGTACCACTAAATTGAAACCGACGAAGATGAAAATAATACAAATAAATAGGCACAAGCCTGATTAGGAGAAAATACTATAATGGATTAAGCAAAAATTAATGAATAAAATTGAAGCGAAGAAATAATGAAACCTACTTGAATTTACCGAATGAATGAAGATAAGTAAATGAATAATAAAATATTTGGGAACAAGCAATTAATATTACAAAATAAATATCAAACCAATAATAAAGTATAAAAACCTAATTTTCAGGGACTAATTACCTTGTGCACAATGTAACGTACCATATGATCGTAAATAAGTTTGGGAACCTAATACATTAATAGATAGATAGATAGATAGATACATTTATTTCCTTTTAAAATTTTACAATTTTATGGAAAGGGTGAGAACAAATATTTCGTTCCTTTTTTTCATCCCAAGAAACACACAATATGTTTATTTTAGGGATAAACAAAAGAAAGAAATAAATAAAAAAAAAAAAAAAACAACGAGTTATATAAGAATTAATTAAAGATACAAAGTATAATTTACGTATTTAACTATTCATTTATGATGAAAGACCTAAGTTTTAGAACATTCCAGATATAGCTAGCTATTATTTTAGCTGAATATACCGTAATGTTATTTAAGGTATGAGTTACAGTATCAATATCGGCTATATAATTAATGGATGATTGTTTCATACAAGAATATATTGGACAATCAAAAAGTATATGTTCAATTGTTTCTAACTCCTTATTGTTACAAATAGTACAGATTTCATTAGGATTAATTTTATATGTAGAATCCTTATAAGTGAACGTTAAGCAGAATGAATTACATAATCGAAGCTGTGCAATAGTTCTTGTAATCTGGATGGGCATTTTTAGGCATAAGTATTTTTGACTTAATTCGGAAAGAGCTAGGTGTTTATATAAGGGGAGAAAATTGGATTGCTGACAAAGAGAAATATCTAATTCTGAGAGCTTATTTTTAAATTTGATTAACAAGGCTTTTCTATTCAGTTGTAGGGAATGAAGGGAGAGATTATTCCAAATAGGTTCAGCATCAATAAAAGTAAAAAGTGATTTTACCTGCGCTGCCCAGTTATACCTGCTATCGGTCTCCATCAGTTGTAGTTGACGAAAAAAGCACATTTTGGGGTAACGGGAATCGTCCATCATATAAATTTTCTTTAACCAGTTTAGTGTCCACTTGAATATATTATACAAGAGTTTGACTCTGCCGCATTCTACTCTGACTATGTAACCGGGTGTGGATATGGGAAGCATAAGAATTCGTTTTAGGAATTGTACTTGAACTTGTTCGAGAACATCTACATAACGGAGTGCCCATACAGAAATACAATTGGAGATTGTACTTGTTACTAATGCATCAAAAAGTTGTAGCCTCGTTTGCATGCAGTCAATTTTAAGTTTAGCTAGAACAGGTATAAGTGCTCCAGTTGCTTGTTTAGCTTTCGCATTACTCACATCTGCCATTTCACGGAATAGAGACGAAGAGGCAAAAGTCACTCCAAGGTAATTATAGGTGTTAGTTAATAGAATGGGATATTGATTGAAAGTGAATTTAATATTATTTTTTAAGTTATAAGGACCCCTAGAGAAACACATAATTTTAGTTTTAGCAGTATTGACAGTAAGTTTGTTTTGTTTGCAGTAATCCTCCAACATTTTTAATTTTTTTGATATATCGATCTCCGAGTGACCTAATATTACCAAATCGTCAGCGTATAAAAGCATAAGAATTTCATTTACGTTATTAACATTGATGCCTTCTGCTCCGCGGCTTTTAAAAAAATCTTCGATGTCTGCAAGAAATAACGCAAATAACAAGGGACTGAGGACTTCTCCCTGTAACACGCCCTCACAAATGTTAAACGATTTAGTATATTGCTCGTCAGCATTAACCCTAAAGGTAGCATTAGAATAGAAAGATTTAAGTAGAAGTACAATTTTAGAGCTAATACCTAAAGCAAAAAGTTTAGACCAGAGCAACGCGTGGTTAATGCAATCAAAAGCCCGCTTAAAGTCAACAAACAATACAAATAGCTTGCGCTTTTTAAATCGGAGACGAAATTGAATGATGGATGTAAGAGTATAGACATTATCGTAACAACCACGTTCTTTACGAAAACCAGATTGGGATTCGGGAAGTATATTAAACGATTCTACCCAATTGACTAAACGGTTCAAAATAATTTGCATGAATACTTTAGTAATGCAGTTTACTAAAGCAATTCCCCTGTAATTGGAAGGATCGTTAGAGGGGCCTTTTTTTGTGGAGCATTTTTAGAGTAATTTTCGACCAACTATTAGGAAAAGTGGAAGTGTTGAAGATAGTATTGAAAAATGAGTTAAGGTATAAGATCCAGTTATTTGGTAAGTATTTGTAAAACTCATAGGGAATATTATCAGATCCTGGAGCTTTGTTGTTTTGACAGGAATTTAAAGCTAAGTAAATTTCATTGGTGGTAATAGGATTATCAAAATACGGATTCCTCGCATCGAAATAGAGGGTTGTGTCCACTATCCCGGCTCCCATAATTTCAGAGTAGAATGTTTCCCATGTTGCAGCAGGTAAAGATATGTAACTATTTGAAATATTTCGAGCTCTTTTAATATGAAACCAAAAAGTTTTTGAATCAGTAGAGTTGGAAATATTACCAATAATATTTTGTTGAAATTCAGTTTTTTTTACTTTTAATAATTTTTTATACTCTGCTTTAATAATTAAGTATTCGTTTTTAGTTTGATTTGAGAAATTGTTTTGTTGACAAATTTTGAGTTTACTTTTAACTGATTTCTTTAGATCTCTACATTGACAATCATACCACGGTTTGTGTTTATTAGGTCTGTTAGGAGCGATTATACTTTTTGACAGCCCAAGATTATCAGCTGTTTTATAAATATTATCCAACAGGTTTTTGTTTGCCATTTCGACATCATGAATTATGTGTATAATAAACAAATATGTTATATAAAAAAAAATACAGGCAGCTAAATCTGAAAAAATATTAATAAACATAGTGCATTACCAAAATTCCGAAATATAAAACACAAAAGTTACTCAAATTACCAAACTGAGTGTTTCCAAACAAACCCATTCCTCAAATGTATAACCAAAAGGTTCCCAGAAAATGAGCACGAGGATAGTGCCAAACCATGCTTCCTGTAAGCACAGGTGTAGACAGAAAATGAAGCTGGAACGCTTCGCTTGCTCCCAGGTGACTGACTATGTAGCCGGAATAGGTTCCTCTCAGGTGGGTGAGGGTCTATGATTTCTCATGTTCGTTTTATATTATTTCCCCAAAAGGCTAAAACAAATATTTACCCAGTCTTAGTTTCTATGTAAAAGTGTCCGAAAAAAAAGTCAAAGGAGAAAAAGAGAACTAGAGAAGTGTTATTAGGATAAATGATAATGTAAAAAGGCCCCAAAAACAATCTCTCATTATTACTGAACTACTTGACCTTGACAAGAACGGACACATGAGTGTGGAATTTAAATACAGAATAGATATGACATCTTTAAAATAATTATAGGGTATCTATGATGTTAGAAGACTTCAAAGAGAAATTTTTGACTTAATTATAACCAAAAATGAAGACTACTAGAATTTTTTCTGAATAAATTATCTATAGATATTGGATGTTCAAATTGGATTATTTTCAACATTAGTTTAGAAATTCATATGTTTGGTTAGGTTAAAACAATATTAGAAAAGAATATAGAATTTTCCTGGACGGAATCTTAAAAACATCGATTAATCTATATAAAATCCACATTGATTTGAATCCAACAATGAGAATCCTATATTTCACAAAAACGATATACCTAAGCGGTCATACAATAAAAACCTGACTATATAAAAAGTAAATAATTACCGGGAATAAACTCCTAGTGGACTGCCATTTTCCCTGGTTCAAGACACAGCTGGATACTATAATATTATTTTTAAGACAAACTGGGAACTGTAGACACAAATGCTTAATTAATTTATGGAGATATTCTCCGCCATTTTGGCTACTGGTACTTCACTATTCCGGCTCCACGAATCAAGTGACGAGCGAAATTTGCTTCTCTCTAAGGTAAACGTCAAACTCTCAGAACGCGAGGTCATATTCGCCACCAGAGGCGTAGAGTATGTTCCGTACATAGAAATGTGACGTCACGTAAATATTTAATTACGACAAAATTAGGGAATTTAATTAAGCGACCAAAAGAAAATAATTATAAAAATAATTCTAGAGCTAAAAATGATATTATAACGGGTGGACCTTTACAAGCTCTTCAAAATATTCAGCCCATCTTTCTATTATTTCGGCATTTCTTCATTTTAATTTCTAACGAAGTTGGGTGTCCTTATATACGAACCTCTCTTATCCAAAAATGCATAAACATGTCAAAATAAGCATATATTTTCTTGCTCGGTGACTTTTGGGGTCACTGCACACGACTACGCAATCAGAACCGACCTCCGGAGCACCTGGTGCCCAGGATCACTGTCAATGCACGTCATCTGGAGGTTCAAGAGTTATCGAAACTAAATGTATGCAAACAGATTACTTGGAGGTTCTTGGAGTCGCTGAACAAAAATCCGCCACCAGGGCCGATCTACGGAGCATTTGGTGCTCAGTATCACTGCTAAGGTACGTCATCTTCTAAAGTTTCGAGGGTTTTCGGCATTGAATTGATGCAAACAGATTTATCGGGGGTTGTTGGGGTTGCTGAAAACGAGTGTGCCATCAGAACGATACTAGGAGCACCTAGTGTCTGGGTTCATGTCATCTTCTGGAGTTTCGAGTGATTTTGAAACTAAATTGATGCAAACATCAGATCCGGCTCCCCGAGCACATGGTGCCCACGGTCACTGCTAAGCAACGTTATCTTCTGGAGTTTCGAAGGTTCTCGGCACTGAATGCATGCACATAGATTACTAGGCGGTTTTTAGGGTCGCTGATTAGGAATATGTCATTAGAACTGACCAACGGAACAACTGGTGCCCAAGGTCATTGCTAAGGTATGTTATCTTTTGGAGTTTGGAGGATCTGATGGCGTATTCTTGTTTAGCAACCTCCGAGTAATCTGTTTACATCAATTTAGTGCCGCAAACCCTCGAAACTCCAGATGACGTGGCTTAGCAGTAAACCTGGGCACCAGGTGCTCCGGAGGTCGGTTCTGATGGCGTATTCGTTTTCAACGACCCCGGAAACTACCGAGTAACAAAATAATCTGGCCCTTGATACACTTACTTTGACATGTTTATGTACTTTTGGATGCATTGTATGCACTTAAAGATAAAATTATGCATTTTTACCCATTTTTCTATAATAGACTCTTTTCAATAGAAAGAAAACTAAATGTATGGTGATCAGTAAAAAGAACATTCAACATAAAAAGGGTTCAAGGCAGGTTTTGTTTATATTAGATTCAGAGTTGGACTACCATCTCCATATAGCAACTATTTCAGCATCCTTATGCATCATCAGTGAAGTTTATGCAGTCACAACTCTGAAGGGAATATAAACATTCTGCCCCTTTTAAGGCAAACAATCGCGATGCAATGAACCCACCTTTTGAGACGCAATCTAGCGACATCTCTCGTATTACGAGAAAAACAACGAAAAGCCCCAGATACAAAGTTTACTACTTTTTAAACAATTAGAATAATTGAAATAAAAATATAATAAACAATATTTTAAATCTAAGACTTTTCGTTAATAAACTGCTTTCTGGCTGTATCCCATATCTCCGGATTTTACAATATATAATCACGTAGAGACGACGAAAATAGGAGAAAGCAAATAGAGGACACTTAGGCCACGCATTTACCTTCTCTTCTTCTAGGAAAAGGACCGAAAGACAGTTTCTAAATACTCAAAAACTGAGTAAAATGAAAAAGATAAAAAAGGGTTCAAGGCAGGTTTTGTTTATATTCGATTCAGAGTTGGACTACCATCTCCATATAGCAACTATTTCAGCATCCTTGTGCATCATCAGTGAAGTTTATGCAGTCACAACTCTGAAGGGAATATAAACATTCAGCCTCTTTTAAGGCAAACCATCGCGATGCAATGAACCCACCTTTTGAGACGCAATCTAGCGACATCTCTCGTATTACGAGGAAAACAACGAAAAGCCCCAGATACAAAGTTTACTACTTTTTAAATAATTAGAATAATTGAAATAAAAATATAATCAACAATATTTTAAATCTAAGACTTTTCGTTAATAAACTGCTTTCTGGCTGCATCCCATATCTCCGGATTTTACAATATATAATCACGTAGAGACGACGAAAATAGGAGAAAGGAAATAGAGGACACTTAGGTCACGCATTTACCTTCTCTTCGTCTAGGAAAAGGACCGAAAGACAGTTTCTAAATACTCAAAAACTGAGTAAAATGAAAAAGATAAAAAAGGGTTCAAGGCAGGTTTTGTTTATATTCGATTCAGAGTTGGACTACCATCTCCATATAGCAACTATTTCAGCATCCTTATGCATCATCAGTGAAGTTTATACAGTCACAACTCTGAAGGGAATATAAACATTCTGCCTCTTTTAAGGCAAACCATCGCGATGCAATGAACCCACCTTTTGAGACGCAATCTAGCGACATCTCTCGTATTACGAGGAAAACAACGAAAAGCCCCAGATACAAAGTTTACTACTTTTTAAACAATTAGAATAATTGAAATAAAAATATAATAAACAATATTTTAAATCTAAGACTTTTCGTTAATAAACTGCTTTCTGGCTGCATCCCATATCTCCGGATTTTACAATATATAATCACGTAGAGACGACGAAAATAGGAGAAAGCAAATAGAGGACACTTAGGCCACGCATTTACCTTCTCTTCGTCTAGGAAAAGGACCGAAAGACAGTTTCTAAATACTCAAAAACTGAGTAAAATGAAAAAAATAATAAAGGGTTCAAGGCAGGTTTTGTTTATATTCGATTCAGAGTTGGACTACCATCTCCATATAGCAACTATTTCAGCATCCTTATGCATCATCAGTGAAGTTTATGCAGTCACAACTCTGAAGGGAATATAAACATTCTGCCTCTTTTAAGGTAAAAGGTGGGTTCATTGCATCGCGATGGTTGGCCTTAAAAGAGGCAGAATGTTTATATTCCCTTCAGAGTTGTGACTGCATAAACTTCACTGATGATGCATAAGGATGCTGAAATAGTTGCTATATGGAGATGGTAGTCCAACTCTGAATCGAATATAAACAAAACCTGCCTTGAACCCAGTTTTTATCTTTTTCATTTTACTCAGTTTTTGAGTATTTAGAAACTGTCTTTCGGTCCTTTTCCTAGACGAAGAGAAGGTAAATGCGTGGCCTAAGTGTCCTCTATTTGCTTTCTCCTATTTTCGTCGTCTCTACGTGATTATATATTGTAAAATCCGGAGATATGGGATGCAGCCAGAAAGCAGTTTATTAACGAAAAGTCTTAGATTTAAAATATTGTTTATTATATTTTTATTTAAATTATTCTAATTGTTTAAAAAGTAGTAAACTTTGTATCGGGGGCTTTTCGTTGTTTTCCTCGTAATACGAGAGATGTCGCTAGATTGCGTCTCAAAAGGTGGGTTCATTGCATCGCGATGGTTTGCCTTAAAAGAGGCAGAATATTTATATTCCCTTCAGAGTTGTGACTGCATAAACTTCACTGCTGATGCGTAAGGATGCTGAAATAGTTGCTATATGGAGATGGTAGTCCAACTCTGAATCGAATATAAACAAAACCTGCCTTGAACCCTTTTTTATCTTTTTCATTTTACTCAGTTTTTGAGTATTTAGAAACTGTCTTTCGGTCCTTTTCCTAGACGAAGAGAAGGTAAATGCGTGGCCTAAGTGTCCTCTATTTGCTTTCTCCTATTTTCGTCGTCTCTACGTGATTATATATTGTAAAATCCGGAGATATGGGATGCAGCCAGAAAGCAGTTTATTAACGAAAATCTTAGATTTAAAATATTGTTTATTATATTTTTATTTCAATTATTCTAATTGTTTAAAAAGTAGTAAACTTTGTATCTGGGGCTTTTCGTTGTTTTCCTCGTAACATTCAACATATCGACCTGAATATTGAAGCCGAACGTATTGAAAGAGTACACCGATTTAAATATCTGGGATATACAGTAAATGATAAGTGGGACCCAGACGTAGAGATTAGGATCCGAATTGAAATAGCAAGATCTAAATTCATAAAAATGAGAAAGCTCTTAAGCAACCGCAACCTAAGCGTTAACCTCCGATGGCGCGCCACGAAATGCTACGTACTCTCTACGCTACTTTACGGAGTAGAAGGGTGGACGTTAATAGCAGCAACTATAAAGAAGTTAGCGGCTCTATAAATGTGGCTGTATCGACGCATACTGAGAATACCTTGGACAGACAGAGTGACCAACACAGAGGTATTGAGATGAATGGGTAAAGAGGTGGAATTATTGTTAATAACTGTTAAAAGGAGGAAAGCGTCATACCTGGGCCATGTGTTCCGTAATGATAAGTATAGTCTGCTACAGCTTATCGTGGAAGGCAAGATTGAAGGTAGAAGAGGTTTGGGCAGAAAGAAGAAATCTTGGCTGAGAAACTTAAGAGAATGGTTTCAAATACCAGAAGCTGCGAACATAATACATGCTACACAAAACAGAGAAACCTATTGTTTGATGGTCGCCAACCTTCGGCAGAAGACGGCACATAAAGAAGAAGACTCTTTTCCTGGCATCCTACTGAACACAATGCAAAAAGTTGCAAGTCTGTAGGTGCTGTATTTAAAAATCAATTTATTTTTGCTAAATGCTCCGGTCTTGGTTATGGTCTCCGGTTATGGTTTATTAATTTTAATATAAAACGTTTCAGGATGTTCTTCTTGCGTAAAGTTTACTTAATATTGGTAGATTTAAACGAATGTTGTGATCTACATGTTGTATGTAACACCTGATTTCGAAAAATGATACCTACATAATTTGTCTGGGTCTCTCAGACCCAACGCTCCCGTTCGTGTAAGTTCTGCAGGGTTAATCTATTCGCTGCCTATCGAAGAGCATGGAACTCGGCTAGAAGCCATTCTGTTGAACGGCACCTGACTGAAGTAACCATATCACTCGCTGGCGCGTGAACGGCACCTCAATGAAGTAACCATATGACGCGCTAGCGCGTGATCGGCAGCAAATGGGTTAACATCTAACAACTCAGCGGTTGTTAGACTCTTTTTAACACAATTTATGAATAACTTTTTTTTGAAAACGATTTTAGTTAATAATTAATAAGTTGCTACATAAAAATATAAAATTAAAAATAGGAACAAGAGTAAATTAGGGCAAAATTAATTAGAAAAAATCAACTTCATAGGCTAACGCTGAAACAGAGGAAGGAATGTTGTGTTTTAACTAAGTTATCACTTCATTTATTATTCGTTTCAATATTGACAAATCTTTATTAGCAGATTTGGTTATTTAGGTTACTGGCAAAGCTCGGAAAATGAATTTATAAAAACCTTAAATTTGTACAGTATGGTGCAAATGTTTGGAATAAATTCGGTATTTCGTAAGCCGACAACTTTAAGGAAAAATCTCGAAACAGGTCGATTTTTATTTTTAAAATATGAGTTTTTGGCATATATTGAGTGGTTAAACTGCAAAACTCACATTCTCCGTTTTTTTTTTGAATTGTGGAAAATTGCAAACAATTGTAAAAACTATGTTCCAAGCCTATTTTGTTAATTATTTTTTCACATTTCGTTTGCTTTTGGTCTCTTGAGTATTCTGCTCAATTGAAAAACAAATCAAATCACTATAAGTATACATTTTTTAATATTTAAACTTAGATAATGTGAGTTTGGAGTGAAAAGTGAGTTAACACCAGCAGTTTCTAGGTTCCACCAGTTCAATTATTTATACAGGACACCCTGTATAAATAATTATGTTAATGTTTATATTACTGAATAGAGAATTGAATAACTTTTCAAATGAGCTAGCACACGACCCTCTTCTCATTTAAAAAATCATCGATTACGTCATCATACCCAGATGGATGGTATTACTAGTATGATATATATGCCAAAAACTCATAATTTAAATAAAAATTAACCTGTTTCGATAATTTTGCTTAACTTTCTAGAGTACGCGCGCGGACTCTCGCTCCGCACTTTTACAAAAATTGACCATAACTCCCTAATGGCTTGATTACACGTAACGAGTACAGTGGCGAGGCAGCAAACTGTTACTAGGCCGAGTCAGTGGTGAGGGCGAGAGATGGTTTATACGTATTTTACAATTTTTGAATTTGGAGGAGAGTCAGTTCAGTTTCGATTCACAAAAACAAGAAATAGTGTAGTTACAGATCGTAAAGCTAACATTAAAAATATATCAAACGGCTTATACCACTGCTTATACAAGAATTGACGGATATGTTATTAGAAGGAGATAAGCGAATTTGGCCTATAGACAATGGATATTAAGAAGACCAAATCCCGCTGCAACCGATTTCTTCGATGCATTGATTTTTTGATTTCTTGTCTATATGTCGAATTTAAATTTTTTATTTTATTTGACTTCTTGAGTTTTAAAACCAAAAATATGTATTTCTTTTACAATCGATACATATGCTGCATCACGTTTTTGTTTATTTTTATATTCCAAAAATTTGAAATTTCATAAGCACGGATGTTACTTACCTATCTATACAATTGAACTAAACTTTATTGTCCTATCTGAGTTCCATTTGTTAGCTGTTTTTGAGAATCACAAATCACATTGATTAACAAAAGTCGTCTTCTGTGATGAAGTGGTAATATGCACAGTTACACAGCGAGTGTTGCTTACACATATACCGAATTCAGTACAAATTTCTGCTACCATGTTTTGTTAATAGAATTCATTAATTTAATATCCTATCCCAAGAAAATATCTATTTTCCTAATTTATTGTGTGAGTTTATATATCATTAAAATTTCCTAAGCCGCTCCTGTTGGAAATATTTCAATATTTCGCAACATTGAAAAACGTTAGGAAATTTCCTATTTATTTGTGTAACATTCGTTATTCTAGAATGAATTCTTGAAAAGTTCTGGTATTTTTCCCTTTCATTTGAGCGGGAAGCATTTTTGTTATTATTGGCCTGAATTTTGAAAGAACGTTGAGTTGTCTCGGACGATTGGTCAATGTTTTCAGCCGAAAGTCACCGGCTGGACCGGCGAGAGATGTGACGAAGAAAAATAGTTAGTTCTAAAAGTATGTTTGAAGGTTGAACATCTTTTTCCTGTAGAACTCACAGACTCGCACAAAATCGCACTTGTCGGCCCCAAATGGCTTTTTTCGTTATGGTAAATGAATTTAAGAACTTGCAATTTATCCTATAAATATTAAGGAATATTTGTACAAAATTTCACAGCATTACGTTGGATATATTCATGTGAAAATCGTGTATACAGTATTATTATGACGCAGTTTGGTATGCCGGTAAAGAAGTGCGCGGTTCCTGTCTTTTGTGTAGCTGTTGCTATTTTTATGATATTATGGTCATGTTCCTGTATTCAATTCCTGATTCCATGATGAGATTTTTGATTTGATGTCAACTTATCCTGTTTCCTGTTTGGTTAGAATTGAATGCCTCCCTTTTATCTTGCATGGAAAATTTTGGTTAAGTGCCAAGTTTGACGTGTGACGATGGGATTTTATTTAAAAAAAAAGGTATGAAATAATATTTGTTTTAATTAAATTCACAAGTGGATATTAATTTGGTAAAGGTTTTAAATATTTTAATAGTTTGTTTTCAACATGGACTCTCGGAAAGTTTTATGTAAATTAGATAAAATGACAGTGACGTTTGACTTGACAGCATAAGTCAAATTTTGTTTTGATACACTGCTCTAAAAAGTTATTATGTATGTAAAAATCATGTGTAATAATAAATATTGTGTATTTTTGGAAATAGAAAAGATTGTAAAATCTTTATTGTCCATGGTAAAGTCTTGTTAAAAATTTATAGTTATTTTTATTATTCATTTCCTGTTTGAGAACATGATTATTCTCAGAGTAAAAATAAAGTGTAAAGGTTTAAATAAACATTATAAAATGTACCTATTTTTATTTCTGTAACCTTTTTTTGGAAAATTATTAACCAGATGTCTAATATAAGTGAAATAAGTTTTAGAGTAAAGAAAAAGAAATGGCATAGAAGCCATAGGATGGTAAATAATAGCCCAGTTTGACCCAACGAGGAATCTAAGATGAATGTCCCTAAATTGGTTCCCATAAGTACGGAATATAACCAGTAAGTACTCGATATGTGAATTTGAGGATTTTTCAAACGGCGTCCAAATTTCTTTAAATAGTAGGAAAGTCCTCAATTCTGTGTAAGTATCCTTTGCTTATTTGGTTATGGTAGTTAGTCTTCTTTAAACCTCCTTCCCCCTCTAACGATTCCACGACCTGCCACCGCACAACAAATGAGCTGCCGTAGCAAGAAGCTTTATATGCCTGTTCCTTCTTCTTTAGCCCCATTTCGACCTAAAGTATTTTTATAGTTGGTTCTATCCTTGATCCCATTAGAGCAGACATGTAAAACGCTTCACACTCGACAATTCTATTCAACATGGCATCAGAAAAAAGTAGTTCCAAATTTCAAACTCCGTTTTCAAATTCGTTAGTGACATTTTTACACCATGCAGATGTTTTATTAAGTTCTCTGCCAAATTTCTACCATGCCTAGGTATAGGATGTTTGACCATAGTGTGTTGTCTTTTCCAATAAATGTAGAAGTAGGAATTTCAGACATATTATTGTCTTCTAAGTCAAAACATTCCTGCTCCGTGTCATCAGAAATGTCGATTTCAACTTCATCAACTTCATTCAAATATTTTTTTCATCATCGAAATCGTAATCAATCGGTTACTCTTACTGAATATCATCTTCAGCCAAGACTTCCAACATGCTTTTCTAACTATTCTTGTTCAAGATAAAAAAGATCAAGGCAGGTTTTGTTTATATTTGATTCAGAGTTGGACCACCATCTCCATATAGCTATTTCAGCATCCTTATGCCTCATCAGTGAAGCTCAGAAGTCTCAACTCTGAAGGAAATACAAACAATTCTGCAAATTTAAGGCAAACCATCGCAATACAATGAACCCACCTCTGAGACGCAATTTAGCGACATCTCTCGTATTACGAGGAAAACAACGAAAAGCCCCAGATACAAAGTTTACTACCTTTTAAACAATTAGAATAATTGAAATAAAAATATAATAAACAATATTTTAAATCTAAGACTTTTCGTAATAAACTGCTTTCTGGCTGCATCCCGTATCTCCGAATTTTACAATATATAATCACAAGAGACGACGAAAGTAGGAGAAAGCAAATAGAGGACGCTTAGGCCACGCATTTACCTTCCCTTCGTCAAGGAAAAGGACCGAAAGACAGTTTCTAAATACTCAAACTGAGTAAAAATGAAAAAGATAAACAAGATCAAGGCAGGTTTTGTTTATATTTGATTCAGAGTTGGACCACCATCCCCATATAGCTATTTCAGCATCCTTATGCCTCATCAGTGAAGCTCAGAAGTCTCAACTCTGAAGGAAATACAAACAATTCTTGTTCATTTTTCCAAGAGCACATAGTACTTCTTTTCAAATTATTTCTAAATAAAAATACTACAACTACCGTCAGTCAGCATAAACGAATACTGACCGAACAGGCGAACGTTTCGGGAGTAAACTTTATACTAATGCAAGTCTTTATACTAATTCAACATAATTTAGGAGACTACTATGACTTGAAGGGTGGGAGGTCGAAGACTCGGCCTAGTAAATAGAACAAGATCCGAGTGACTGTCTCGCTATATGACTGGGTCGAGTGCTCGGCCAAGTACTCGTTAGTATGTTTATACCAAACGAGCACTCGGCCGAGTACACTGTCTCGCTGCAATACTCGTTATGTGTAATTAAGGTTTAATGTGCAGTCAAACAACTAGGTGCGTCATAGTCATGATACTACGACAACCAGAGATAAAGCCACGCGCATGAATAAGCCTGTCTCTCTCTTTTCTACGCCTACGTCACTGACCGACAAACGCCCGGCCAAATGTTCGATTTCTAACTTGGGTTTACTATTTTTATGCAGTTTGCGAAAGTTTTCGGAAAGCATAAAGCTATATTTTCGGGATAAAATTTTTAAATATAATTAGAAATAGTCATTACTGCCCTTTCATCATGGTGGTATTATTGTTAGTATTAAATATTTGCGACTACTCTTTCTTGATTTAAAAAAAATTTCAACATCAATTATATAACATATAATTTAAATCAAGATTGCTTAGCAGGACTATTCTCAGTAATACGTGCGATTGGAGGTTTACATGATCATCCGTTTCTTTTGCAATTTAAATACCGTATTCGTAATTTTATTATGGGTCGGAACTATCAAGTTATTTCACTCTCAGCTAATGTAAGTAACCTACCAGAAACAACAAACATGTCGCTTCAAAACATGAAAGAAGTAAGCTCTTTGAATCTTGATTGATACAACAATGACGTAGTAGATTCAGTGATGATAACCGAACCACTCTTTAGTCAATTAAATCTTCCAGTAACTTCAGAAAATGAAAGCCATCAAACAGATTTTGAAATGGAAGAGTTGTATCATGATGGACTAGAAAATTTAGCTGGTTTCATAACTTTCAAGCTACGACATGAAGAGAGTTTGGGCAGTTCTACAAATAGTAACACTTCTTCCTCGTGGGTAAATCATCTCTCAGAAAGGGGTTTGGTGAAGCCTTCAGAAATATTACTTACGAACTGTTGTGAACTAGAAAATATTTTTTGCCAATTCAATGGAGGCACCATTAAAGTTGGCATCAAAAATTATCAAAAATCTTTATTGGAAAGATCATTTCATGTTAAAATCTCTGGTGATGTAAAAAAACTATTTTTTAGATGTCGGATGTATTTTCGAATGCGAGTTTTGAACCAAAAGTTGAAAGAAAAGTCTAAAATATAAAAAAAAACAAAAATCGTTAAGTAAAATGAATCAAATATAATATTGTTTTTTTTTTGTTTTTGTTTTGTTTTTTTTTTCGGGCCCAGGGATGAGATTTTTTTCTAGTCGGCGTAAAGCTGAGCGGGAAAAGGACTCATCTAAGGGGATGAGTTTTGCTTGGAGAGTCTTAGGACTTTGCACCTCCTTAAACCATCCCGAGAGAGCTGGGTACTCTCAACATTGATTGGGGGTGTGTAATCTTTGATTGCACCGTTCTTGTGGTGGCTCTGTTGAAACTAAACTTAGAGGATATAGACTACATAGATAGTCGATAAACAATCATTGCAGTAATATACAGATAGATACGGTTATACCTGGAGAATAGGATAGTAATATCAACTCAAGTTAAAGTAACCATCAAAGCAAGAGTAGGTGGAGGCTGTCCACAAGGAGTTCTGCCACCTCTACTTTGAGCAACCTTGGTAGATGATCTCAAAAATCTCTCCACAGAAGACTTTTTTGTCTAGGATACACTGACGATATATCAATCGTCATCAGGGGCAGGTTTGCCCAGCTGGTGTCTGGGAGAATGTAAGCAGCCCCAAATATAGTTGACGACCGGTGTAAATAAGACAGGCTGATAGTCAATGCCCAAAAAACAAATCGCCAACTGCACCAAAAGGACAGCACTAGAAGGCTTAAAACTACCGGTGTTGGGAGGAACAGAGATTTCATTTGAAAAAAAAAACAAAATACCTTGGGGTTTATACTGATTATAGGCTGAAATGGAATATTCACATCCTTAAAACCACACAGAAAGCTACTATGTCCTTGGGCAAATGTAGAAGAATGTGTGGTGAGAATTGGGGCTTATTGGACCTTTTAAAAAGGGCCAGATTAAAGAATGTAATCTAGAATTAGAGGACCACAATAGATCTGAAAAGGTAGCAGTGGAATAGGCTAAACGGCCACCACTTTAAATCTATCTAAATCTATCTACTTAATTTTGTTTTTGTAATTTTAATACTTTTTTGAAACTTTAGTTTTTTTTATTATTTGTTAATAAACCACCTTTTATTTGACGCGGTTTATTTAAAGTTTTCTGCATGTCAAGAAACCTCTTAAATTTTTGCAGTGAAAAAACTATAACGTTTTTTAGTACAGTATCTACATAATATATTGTATTATTTTACTGGTATGATTATAATAATTCATCAAAGTACAAATTAAACAGTGTAACAGAACATACGAACGGCAATTTCAGTAATTTAATAACACGGGAATGTATAAAACCGTATAAAATATATTATATGCTTTCCCATAAGTCTCCGTACAAGTTTGTCGGGCGCTGACGTCATGCGCGCACCGGTTAAAAGTTGTTCTCGAAGTGGCTTTATCTCTGGTTGTCGTAGTATCATGCGTCATAGTAGTCTCCTAAATTATGTTGCATTCGTATAAAGACTTGCATTAGTATAAAGTTTACCCTCGAAACGTTCGCCTGTTCGGTCAGTATTAGTTTATGCTGACTGACGGTCCGCGTGCGAGAATTTGTGTACCAAGCTTGTGGGGCGAAAATTACTTTTAAATTCGGGTTTTATACCAATTTTAAAGGTAGTTGTAGTATTTTATTTAGAAATAATTTGAAAAGAAGTACTATGTGCTCTTGGAAAAATGAACAAGAATAGTTAGAAAAGCATGTTGGAAGTCTTGGCTGAAGATGATATTCAATAACCGATTGATTTCGATTTCGATGATGAAGAAGAAGATTTGAATGAAGTTGATGAAGTTGAAATCGATATTTCTGATGATGCGGAGCACGAAATTTCTGACTTAGAAGAAAATAATATGTCTGAAATTCCTACTCCTACATTTATTGGGAAAGACAACACAGTATGGGCCAAACACCCTATACCTAGACACGGTAGAAATTTGGCAGAGAACTTAATAAAACATCTGCATGGTGTAAAAAAGAATAACAAATGAAGAAATCCTGAGAAGAATTGGTACAGAACGGCAACTGCTATGCACAATTAAACAGAGAAAAACAGCATACCTGGGGCACCTAATTAGAAATGAAAGATACCAGTTTCTGCAAACCTTAATTGAAGGAAAGATCGAAGGAAGAAGGGGAGTGAGCAGGAAGAAAATGTCATGGCTCCGTAATGTCAAACAATGGACAGGACTAAAAAACATAGGAGACCTAATACATACTGCAAGGGATAGAGAAAAATGGTCAAACGTGATCGCGAACATCCATTAGTGGATTGCATAAGAAGAAGAAGAATGGTGTAAAAATGTCACCAATGAATTTGAAAACGGAGTTTGAAATTTGGAACTATTTTTTTCTGATACCATGTTGAATAGAATTGTCGAGTACACAAATAAACACATTCAAGTAAACCGGGACCACTATTAACGTGAAAGAGATGCCAAATACACAGATTTAATTGAAATCAAGCTTTGATTGGGTTCTTATATCTAGCAGGAGTTCTCAAATCCAGCCGATTAAACTGTGAGAAAATGTGAGACAAAAAATCAGGCGTTTTGTACGTACGCGGTCTCAGTCCGCACTAGAGCAGTTATGTTGTAAAACTGGACACCAGCATCGAAAGGTTAAAGTCGCCGGCTTACAAAATACCGAATTTATTCCAAACCTTTGCACCATACTGTAATACAGTGGAACCTCGATTATCCGTCAGGGCACCGGACCAACGGTATGACGGATAATCGAAAAGACGATTAACAGAACATTAACAAAACTTAATTGATCAAACGACTAAGTGACACAATCAATGTTCGAATTTGAATCAAATTTAATTATGGTGACACACAGATATTAACTGAAATAATTATTGTGCTGTGCATTTTTATTTTCGGCTCGCGATTCTAAAAATAGAACTCTAAAAGCACTCTAATCCAGAGCTCTGAATAAGAACAAAAATTATTTACATAAAAAAATGTGGTGGTGGCATAACTGCACGTGTACCGGGTGTCCCAATAAGAATGGCGCTCGGCCATATCTCAGGAAGCGTTTATAGTACAGCTCTGGGAAAGAAAATTTTATAACAAAATTTGCCTCGAGAAAAGCCTGGAAATTATTTTCATAATTGTAAGTCCACCGCTAGAGGGTGTAATTAAATATCAAAAATTAAGAAATCGAAATTTTACAAAATTTGCCTAATGAAACGACACTGGAAATCCGATTATCGTATTCTTCATAAAATTCTGCGCATATTTTATTTCACAAGTTTAAGTCTACCTGTGCAAATAAGAGGTGGGGGTGAGTGGGAACATTGTTATGAAAAAATCGCTGTAAGCCCGGTTCTGCTTAATCGATTTTTGCAAACTTGGTCTTGTTGAAAACAGCTCTTTTTCGTCAATGTAATAGTTATACTTTGGAAATAGCCTATTACGTAATATGCCGGTTAGGAGGCGCTATTCATTTTCTTTTTAAAAATCTAGTTTTCTTTGGAAAATATTAAATACAAGTATGTATTTTTTCCTGTATTACAAAATTAGACCAAATTAGCAACAGAATACCGAAAACCTCATGTCTATATCTTTTTTCTATCTCGAGATATCTTAAGAAACGTCTAAATTTTAAACATAAATGTTGCTGTCATATAAGTGGAAATATATAGAAGCAAGTAGTGTGCTTTGGAAAAAAACAAAGAAACATTTTCCAGATGTCATTGTATATAATAAATCAAAACAAAATATGAAAAACTCTACTACTGGGGTGACGTCTTTGGGGATATTTCATTACATATATTCTATCCGCAATAGTTGCATTTCTTATGCATTCAAAGAATGTGGCTATCATGTCAAATGTTTCTTAGTTTATAAGAATCATCTTGAATTTCACTCTGTATACATTTTATATAAATTTTAATAGCAACAATCCGCAACAAACCATCAACGAACAAATTTTTATGTTTTACTGATTTGACACATAATTTGACACATGATGAATTTTTGAAGTTAATACTTCTAATAGTTCTATTTTTTCCATAGCACACTACTTGTTTCCACTTTGACTTCCTTAACTTAGTTTACCGGTGAAAATAACAGTTATGTATTTATCTTAGTTGGGAATAGGATAATTGATATTAAAATATAATGAAATAAAAATTAAAAATTTGTGTAGAAAATCTGACGTTTTTATATTTCCTACGATTCATCGAGAGAAAAGCGAATGCGCCGAGGCAACAATTCATAAAAATTTACATATTAGCGCTATTTTTTTGGTATTATTTCAAGTATTAAAATTAGTGTAATATTTAAACAAAAATAAAATTAAACTCTTTAAAATATATTTATTTAGTTAAAATCATAATAGTAGAAGTATAACTTCTTACTCGCGTACAAAGTACACACACTCTTTTTTTGTTATATTTTATAGTGTTATTTGTCTTATTGTTGTTTTGATTCATTATATACGGTGACATCTGGACAATGTTCCTTTGTTTTTTTTTCATAGCACACTACGTGCTTCTATATATTTCCACTTATACGGCAGCAACAGTTATTTTTAAATTTACACGTTTCTTAAGATATCTCGAGATAGAAAAAAGGTATCGACATGCGGTTTTCGGTATTCTGTTGATAATTTAGTCTAATTTTGTAATACAGAGAAAAACATACATACTTGTATTTAATATTTTCCAAAGAAAACTAGATTTCTGAAAAACATTAAATAGCGCCTTCTAGCCGGCATATTACGTAATAGGCTGTTTCCAAATTATAACTATTACATTGACGAAAAAGAGCTGTTTTCAACAAGACCAAGTTTATAAAAATCTATTAAGCAGAACCGAACTTACAGCGATTTTTTCATAACTAGGTTCCCACTCACCCCCACCTCTTATTTGCACAGGTAGACTTAAACTTGTGAAATAAAATATGCACAGAATTGTATGAAGAATACGATGATTGGATTTCGAGTGCCCATTCATTAGGCAAATTTTGTAAAATTTCAATTTTTTAATTTTTGATATTCAATTACGCCCTCTAGCGGTGGATTTACAATTACGAAAATAATTTCCAGGATTTTCTCGGGGCAACTTTTGTTATAAATTTTTTTTCCCAAAGCTGTAGTATAAACGGTTCCTGAGATATGGCCGAGAGCCATTCTTATTGGGACACCCGGTACATTTCAACGAATTTCGTTTGGCTTATCGCAATGCTCAAACAAAATGAATTGATGGCTAAATTTTTACTTATGTAGTCAATATAACTTATGTAGGTATGGACCCTGACGGTTAACAGAGGTGACGGTTAATAGAGAGACGGATAATCGAGGTTCCGCAGATTTGAAGGAGTTTACGGAAAACGTTCTTTACAGAAATATTGAAAAGCATTTTAGTTACAAAAAAGAACACGGAGATAAGTAACAAACAAAATCAATTAATTTAAATATTCGCTTACAGCTTTAGTTTTATATTACATGCTGATAATAAATTACTCAAATCATTTCTCGTGTTGCATGCAATTCGTTGCTTTTCAAATCGATTTAAGACCTGTTTTAATTTGGAATAAGTTTGAGCTGAAGGCGTCAGAATAATATAGATAAAATAATTGGAATATTGTAGATCACATAAATAATCTAGATACCCATTCTGAAAAGGTAGAACAATTTAAATATCGTGGGGTCTCAGTTAATGGAACTAATCATAGAAGCATTCTTCTTCTTTAAGTGCCATCTCCGCGGCAGAGGTCGGCAATCATCATAGCTATTCGTATTTTAGAGACGGCTGCTCTGAAAAGTTCATTTGATATACATCCGTACCACTCTCGCAGGTTGCGCAGCCACGATATTCTGCGTCTTCCTATGCTTCTCTTTCCTTGAATCTTTCCCTGCATAATTAATTGGAGCAAGCTGTATCTCTCTTTACGAGTAATATGTCCGAGATATTTCAATTCTCTTGTTTTAATGGTATTTAGATTTCCATTTTTTTATTCATCTTTCTCAGGACCTCTTTGTTTGTGACGTGTTCTGTCCATGATATTTTCAGAATTTTTCTGTACACCCACAGCTCGAATGATTCTAGTTTTTTCATTGCTGCAGCATTCAAGGTCCAAGCTTCCATTTCATAAAACAAAGTCGGGACAACGTAGCACCTAGCCAACCTAACTCTTAGCTCCAACTTCAAATCTCTTGCGCAGAGCACTTTTCTCATTTTGTTAAAATTTAGTAATCTCCTAGTCTAAGTAATCTCCTGTGGAGTTGATCATTGTTCCAGGGTATGCATGTTGGTCGACTCGTTCGATATTGGATCCGTTTATGAAGAGATTTTCGTTATTTCTTTGAGTTTTTGATATTCTTATAAACTTTGTCTTCTTGACATTCATTGTTAGCCCGTATTCTGGTCCAAACTCTGCTATTCTGGCCACCAGCCTCTGAAGATCCCCAATATTTTCAGCTAAGATGACAGTGTCATCCGCATGTCAATGTTGTTAATGGGAATTCCATTTACCTTTATTCTAGCTGTTTCACCCTCAAGAGCTTTTTCAAGATCTCTTCCGAGTAGGCATTAAAAAGAATTGGCGACAACACGCATCCCTGTCTCACTCCACGTCTGATTTCAATTTCCTCTGACAGCTGGTCGTTAACACGTATTTTTGCTCGCTGCTTATAGTATAAATTCGATATAATCCTGAGGTCATTGTAGTCCAGCTTCTTTGATTCCAGGACATGCATTAATTGTCCATGTCGTACTTTGTCGAATGCTTTATTATAGTCAATAAAACACGCATATATATCTTGATTGACATCCAGGCACCTTTGTGTAAGTATGTTAAGTGAAAAAGGAGCTTCACGAGTTCCCAGGCCTTTGCGAAACCTAAATTGCGTATCATTAACTTCTATGTCCAGTTTATAAAGCATGTACGAAAGCATAGTATTCCATAAAAGAATCCTGGCAATAAACAAAACCTACTGGAAATATAACAACTTCCTCAAAGATAAGAAGCTTACTCAGAATACTAAACTAAAAATTTACAAAGCAGCAATTGGACCAGTAATCACATGTGGCGCTAAAGTAATGTGCCTGACACAGAAAGTTGAATATAAATCCTAGAGAGAAAAATAATTCGGAGAATAGCAGGCCCACTAAACTTGGTAATAATGTAAAAAATGTATACCATTTTTATTTAGTTGCAATGCGAAGGCAAAACAATCTTACTTTTCAATTAGAATACGGAGTGCAGTCCAGTCCCTTGAATCGCGATTTTCGGCTCTTATTGGAGCCTTCATCGGAAAGAACGTAGGCACTGTTCTCCATATTTTAACTGATTCGCATCGAGAGGTTTTCCCACCCATTGCAACTGAAGTGATGATAGTAGGTGGCTAGCGCCATCTGGAATTGAAAAACGAAATAGTTTTCAATCCTAATAGTAAATTATTAATATAGAAAATATTAAAAATATTACTAAAAGATTTTTAAATTGAAAACTTATTGATACACTTCCAAGACTTCTACAATTTGCAAGTCAAATGGATGCTGCAGTGAAGACGAGAGGGAAGGAATTCTAAACTATTCAATTCACATCCCCCGTCTGCAGCTGGTAAAGTTCCAACGGAAAAATGCACCTAGTTACTCTACGGAGTAATACGACTATAAAATAAAAATGTATACCATTTTTATTCAGTTGCAATGCGAAGGCAAAACAATCTTACTTTTCAATTAGAATACGGAGTGCAGTCCATTCCCTTGAATCGCGATTTTCGGCTCTTATTGGAGCCTTCATCGGAAAGAACGTAGGCACTGTTCTCCATATTTTAACTGATTCGCATCGAGAGGTTTTCCCACCCATTGCAACTGAAGTGATGATAGTAGGTGGCTAGCGCCATCTGGCATTGAGAGACGAAATAGTTTTCAATCCTAATAGTAAATTATTAATATTGAAAATATTAAAAATTTTACTAAAAGATTTTTAAATTGAAAACTTATTGGTACACTTTCCTGGTGACACCTCCAAGACTTCTACAATTTGCAAGTCAAATGGATGCTGCAGTGAAGACGAGAGGGACGGAGGTGTCACCAGGAAAGTGTACCAATAAGTTTTCAATTTAAAAACCTTTTAGTAATATTTTTAATATTTTCAATATTAATAATTTACTATTAGGATTGAAAACTATTTCGTCTTTCAATGCCAGATGGCGCTAGCCACCTACTATCATCACTTCAGTTGCAATGGGTGGGAAAACCTCTCGATGCGAATCAGTTGAAATATGGAGAACAGTGCCTACGTTCTTTCCGATGAAGGCTCCAATAAGAGCCGAAAATCGCGATTCAAGGGACTGGACTGCACTCCGTATTCTAATTAAAAAGTAAGATTGTTTTGCCTTCGCATTGCAACTGAATAAAAATGGTATACATTTTTATTTTATAGTCGTATTACTCCGTAGAGTAACTAGGTGCATTTTTCCGTTGGAACTTTACCAGCTGCAGACGGGGGATGTGAATTGCATAGTTTAGAATTCCTTCCCTCTCGTCTTCACTGCAGCATCCATTTGACTTGCAAATTGTAGAAGTCTTGGAGGTGTCACCAGGAAAGTGTACCAATAAGTTTTCAATTTAAAAATCTTTTAGTAATATTTTTAATATTTTCAATATTACTAATTTACTATTAGGATTGAAAACTATTTCATCTTGGTAATAATGAATTGAAAAAACTGATAAACTACGAAGTAAGAGAACTTTTGAAAGGAGAAGGCATCGTCAGATTTATCAAGGCACAGAGACTCAGATGGATGGGCCATATAGAAAGGAGAAATCCGCAAGCACTTATCAAGAAAATCACCAAATGGAGACCTGTATCAGGCTGACCACGAGGAAGACCCAAAACCAGATGGCAGAACCAGATAATTAAGGACTTTAAGAAGATAGGAGTTAGAGAATGGGTAACCATAAGCAAAACCAGGCACGAATGGAGAAAAATTGTAGAAGATGCCAAGTCACACAACAAATTGTAAAACTAAAATGTTAATGCGGACTGATTTGGCACGACAAATGAATCAGAAAAGCCCAAAGATGGTGGGAACCACTCCACTAGGAGTGTTGGTAGATACCATGACGATGATGATTAGTCATAAAAATATATAAACGGGTAAGGGGGCCTAAGAAACTGTCTACTTGACAGTGATCTACTACTTCCGTTTCTAAATTCTAGATGATATTCTATAACAGTGTCTGTTGCATTTTTTTCAATTCATATATTAGAATTTTCTAAAATGTTTGTGTAACGTCCATAACTTATTCAACAATTTTATGTTCGCCTCATTACAACTTCGTATAATTATATCTTTTTGAAGTTATACTTCTTTAGGCGCGATATGAGGGTGATTATTTATTATTAATCTGCGCGCATGCGCACACCGACAGTATGGTATTAGTCGTTATACGGGCTCTGATTGGGTGTCGAAATGATCTGTCAATAATAATTGTTCAATATGGAGGTAAACAAATGTTGTATAATATATTAGTTTTATTGTTGTGAGGACAGAAACAAAAAAGTTTATAATTGTAATGACTTTTTAAATAGTTTTTAAAAGCAACAGGTACATAATAATTGTAAATGTTTCAGTGTCCTAATAAAAAATTTCATAGGTACCTACCTATTTGAACCTACCAAAATACATAGTATGTAATACTTTTATTTACATAATTTGATTACCATCAAAATTTCTATCAATATTCACCTAATATACTGTTTTCTTACTCTGTGTTTTATTGTATTTTTTCAATTCTAAATAATTTCAATTCAAAATCAAAATGATTTGATTTAATTCAGAATTGTCAAAAGTTTAATCGGTTTAGTTACTTCATCTTCGCAAATGATGGCGTATAGTCTCCGTGGATAAGCGTTTAAGGCGAATGAACCTCAACACCAACTGCGCCAATAAGCGGGTTCGAACCCGAATAGAAACTTTTATTTTTTATTTTTTTTGTACATGTTATGATTGTAGGTATATTTATTATATAATTTTATTTTCAGAAAATACGTATTTAGTTAAAAAATTTTCCGAAAATTATTGTTCAGAAATCATTTGCGACATTTTTCAATGTGTTTGTGTGTGTTTTATTCTTTTATTATTTTAATTTTTGGCACTGTTTTAATAAAAATGTTTGAGAAGTAGTAAGTATAAATTAGTTTAATATTTAAATAAAATATAAATAAAAGTATATTAAATTCGTTTAAATCATATAATAGAAGTATAACTTCTTACGTGCGTACAAAGTACACACACATTCTTTTTTTAATATACTATCTTCCTATTGGCTGCCATTTGAAAAAGATTACCAATACAAATTTTTATGAATATTTGAAATGAATCAATTTTAAACTGCTTTGTTCTAGATGTGAGATTTTTCGTTCTCGTGATTCTTTAGTTCCTATTCGTAATCAGACCCTCCATACATCCTTTTTTACTCCCGTGTACCTAATGATGTGTTAGGGCTTCCTTTATAATAAGTATCATGTATTATAAGCTCAAAACCGTGTATGTAGATTACGTTATGTCGACAATCTTGCTTTTATGAAAGCCGGGAGATCTATAGGGCAAAAATATAATATACTTTTACTGCATTTGTATGTATTTAAAATTATCTTTTATAAACAGCTTTGGAAGTAATCAACTGGTATTTATTCATTTTAAATATTACATATTCAGACACTTTTTTAAAAATAACTTTATTTAACTCTAACAGAAATTACAATAATTTAACAACTTTAACAAACTGACAACTATAAACTTTACCACTGTTCTATAAAATGTTAAGACCATAATGTTTATATAGATTATATGACGTTCTAGACGTCACCGGACATTTCTGGGTTATTCCATGACTTCCAGAACATTCTCGTACGTGACTACTTCTTCTTTCACCTCAAGGGACTTTTTCTATATGAGATCAATCTGCGGAACTATCGTAACACTGCTCTTTCCTCTATAGTTATTCGCCTCGAATAACTGGTCTATCAGGGTCTGGTTAAAGCCAACAGGGTAGATCAGTTCGACAACTATAAACTTTACAACTGTTCTATAAAATGTCAAGACCATAATGTTTATATATAGACCTTATGGCGTTCTAGACGTCACCAGACATTTCTGGGTTATTCCATGACATCCAGAACATTCTCGTACGTGACTACTTATTCTTTCACGTCAAGGGACTTTTTCTATGTAAGATCAATCTGCGGAACTATCAATACACTGCTCTTTCCTCTATAGTTATTCGCCTCGAATAACTGGTCTATCAGGGTCTGGTTGAAACCAACAGGATAGATAAGTTCTACAACTATAAACTTCACAACTGTTCTATAAAATGTCAAGACCATAATGTTTATATAGATTTTATGGCGTTCTACATGTCGCCAGACATTTCTGGGTTATTCCTGGTTGAATCATATGACCAGTACTAGAAATTTGCAATTAATGAAATCGATTCATCTCTGGAATATAAATAAACGTACCAGTTTTCGTTTTTCTAAATGTTTTTTTTAATTTTTTTTTTTTGGAAATTCAATAAACGAAAAATTTTTAAATCGATTTTTCTAGAAAGCGGTGTGTTCTACCGACTTAAAGCAAGAGTACCTTTTAGTACTAGCATACCTCATAATTTAATAATCCAGTGCCAAAAATGCTTGAAAGTTAAAGACATCAAAGTTATGCGATAAAATAACCTTACCCTACCCAAAACGGAGCCTATGACCGGTACTAGAAATTCACAATAAATGTAACCAATTTATCTGTGGAAGATAAATATGCGTACTAATTTTCATTTTTCTAAATAAAAGCGTTCTGGAGTTATTTAAGAAAATCTAATTACAAGACGCCATCTTCAAAGAGCTCTAGCTCCCTTAGGAAGCATTTTCGGATTAGAAGAATTGAGTTAAAATTTCTTAAAATTATCTGAGGAATTTCCTGTCTTAGTTTCTCGGTAGAGTTTCTGGACCCCTTGTATAATTTGCTTGTACCGTACTTGAGTAGCTCAGGTGGGATATTGCCAGGGCCTGGTGACTTTCTCTTATTTAATACTTGGTATACTCGTGCTACTTCTTTGTAGTCAATCCTAATTGGGGAAACTATTGTACGTACTTGCACCTCTGATTTTGTTTATGGTGTTTACAGAGGTTATCTGCTCTTTCTTCCGCCAGTAGATTTGCGAAGTATTCGTCCCATTTATTTAGGCTGATCGGTGAGATGATGTCTTGTTGCAGAAATCGTATTATTTTCCAGTTTTCGGTACTTCTGCTACCCCCCAAGTAAGTGTTTATTCTGGAACATTTTCTTTCCCAGCTTTCCTTTTCCTTCTTAGTTTTCGCACCTCTTACGTTTAATTGGGCTGTTCGATATTCGTTTTTACTTTGATCCGTTTTTATATACTGTTTTTATACAGGGTGATTGATTAGTGTGAGGAAGCTCAGTAGATCTGTTGTAGTAAAAATTACAAAAAAAAGTTATTAACAAAAATTGTAGGCAGCTGTAATCTCCACATTTTAAAATTAGTTACAATCTTACAGGGTGTTCCGTAAGATGGTGGCAGACCAAACTTTTGTTTTTTTAAATGGAACACCCTGTATTTTATTTTAAATTTGAAATCTGCTTCCCTTCCACATCACAACAATGTAAAGTTTTATTATGTTATACCGGGTACTTAAAAAGTTATAGCCAATATTACCTGAAAATCGTAGTAAGTTTAACTCCCTGTATAATTTAAAAGGAGTATAGGAACATTGATCTATTGCAACCATAGTTTTTTAGTAATTGTTAAAAATTTTAAAACATATTCGTTTTCATAATATTCGTTAAATCAAATATAGGGTAAGTCAAAATGCAAGTACATTATTTTCTTGGTAATTTTAAATAGAACACCCTGTATTTTATATCACTATCGAAAAGTACTAATATCGTACTTCAAATTTTATGAAGTACTCCCTATACCTAAAGTTATCAGTTTTCTAGATATTTTTATTTTTCCATCAAAGTATTAATTTGGTAGGTATTTTAGGGTTTACCAATATTTATTGTGAGTTGGCCATGATTGATTTGTCAGAAACTGACAGTTTGCCATAATTGTTTATTATCAGTAACGAAATAACGACACAGAAAAGAAAACAATTTATTTTAAATAAAATTTATATAAAATAACCGACGGAAAATTAAAAAAAAATAACAACACAAAAAAATAAAAAACAACAGTAATTTTAACTTATCTTACTTAAGTAAGGTGTTCAAAATGACCTCCCAAAACATCTATGCATACTTGAAAGCGGCCATTGAAAGAGTTGCTTACATTACTAAGCATTTGTAAAGAAATATTTTGAAATACAATTCGGATTCTATTTTTCATATCATCTCTTGTTGTTGGAGGTATTTTATATACTTCGTTCTTAACGTAACCCCAAAAAAATGAGTCCATTTTATTGAACTCTGGTGACCTTGGGGGCCACCTTACCGGTCCATCCCTTCCGATCCATCTTTCACCAAACTTATCATTCACCACGTACTAATTCGTTGTGGTGCGCAGGAGCACCGTCATGTAGAAACCACATTTGTTCACGTATATTAAGTGGAACCTCTTCTAATAATATCGGTTACTAATTTACGATAAAATCTAAATAAATCTCACCATTTAAATTATCTTCAAAAAAAAATATGGTCCTACTACATGGTTACCGACGATACCTCCCCACACATTTAGAGACCATCTTGTTTGACTATGTGTTACTATGTGGTATGGATTACTTGTTGAATAGTAGTGAAAGTTATGCCTATTAACAGAACCGTTTCGATGGAATGTAGCTTCATCACCAAATAGGACATAATCAAAAAAAATCTTTCTGCTCATTAATTTTTTCTAAGGCCCATTCACAAAATGCTACTCGTTTCTGAAAATTATCATTATTTCATTCTTGGTGCTTTTGAATATGATAAGGGTGCATCTTGTTTTTAGATAGAATGTTTTGAACAGAGTAGTAACTAAGTTCTTGTTCATTGGAAATACTCCTTATTGGGTTTTCTGTAACTGCCATCAACACACTCATTTCGTTTTCCTCTGTCACACTAGTTTTTGTTCGTTCATGTTTTTCATAATTCACTGAACCAGTGCGGTTAAATCGATCTTTCAATTTTTTAAATGTATCTTGTCTAGGTTGCCGCCTATCTGGAAACCGTTCTTGATAAATTCTAGCTGATAGTAATGAATTTTTATTGCATTTCCCCAAAATCCAGATCATATCTACCATTTCATGAGTAGTAAAATTCATTATTGCTAATTTAAATTGAATTAATTACTGAATTACCCCAATACTGAATTAATAAACAATAATGTCAAGCTGTCAATTTCTGACAAATCAATCATGGCCAAATCACAATAATTATTGGTAAACGTTAAAATATCTGCCAAATTAATACTTTGATGAAAAAATAAAAATATGTAGAAAACTGGTAACTTTAGGTAAAGGGAGTACTTCATAAAATTTGAAGTACGATATTAGTACTTTTCGATAGTGATATAAAATACAGGGTGTTCTATTTAAAATTACCAAGAAAAAAATGTACTTGCATTTTGACTTACCCTGTATTTGATTTAACGAATATTATGAAAACGAATATGTTTTATAATTTTTAGCAATTATTAAAAAACTATGGTTGCAATAGATCAATGTTCCAATGCTCTTTTTTAATTATACAGGGAGTTAAACTTGATACGATTTTCAGGTAATATTGGTTATAACTTTTTAAATACCCGATATAACATAATAAAACTTTACATTGTTGTGATGTGGAAGTGAAGCAGATTTCAAATTTAAAATAAAATACAGGGTGTTCCATTTAAAAAAACATAAGTTTGGTCTGCCAGCATCATATGGAACAACCTGTACGATTGTAGCTAATTTTAAAATGTGGAGTTTAAAGCTGCCTACAATTTTTGCCAATAACTTTTTTTTGCAATTTTTACTATAACAGATATACTGAGCTTCCTCACACTAATCAATCACCCTGTATATCTATATCTGTGTATTGTATATCTAAATACTATCAATATACGTATACAAATTTAATGGTTATATCTTAAACAAATCCGTAGATAAGATAGGATAGTCGGTTGATAGATATTTAGTAATGATCTTGTTTCATAGTCGCCAAAGAAAATGCAGCAAATGAGCAACATTAATTTTGGCAATTGCTGCTAAATAAGCTATCTTGTCTGTTAGTGAAGCTTTCACACAATCTGTAATAATCCTGTTCAGTTCATGCAAAGCCGTATTAATTTATTTGGCATGAAATGATTTATACGAAACAATCCTATTCACCAGCTGAATACTACAAAACCACTACCGTTTCATCATTCCATTACAATGGAGATACTGAAACATGAATATACACTCCAAAAAATGTGCTATATTTAAGGCTAAATTATTAGTATATAGGTGGAAGCCTTAGCTCTTCTTATTGTATACCCCTTCTCACAATATTAAACATGATACAAATATTTATTAAATTAATGTTTAAAATTCACATAGACTCAGAAAAAAAAAACAATATTATATTTTATAAATTATTGGTTTCTGTAGGCATTGAAACGTTTATACAGGGAGTTAATAAATAAGTGCAATACACTTCAGGCGGTGATTCTGCATTAAAAAATAGTGACAGTTGTGCTATGTAAACGTATGGTCCTTTAGCCCGATCAAATAAAATTACAATACATATTCATCAAAATGTAATTTCGTACAGGGTGGAAAAATAGTTATCAAACTTTAGGTCAAAACAAAAGATATTTTCAAGAAAGTATATGATTCATATGAGGAAATCATTGTTTAAATAATTAAAAATGAATAATTTTTACACAAAACTTACTTCTTTAATTGCTGCAGTAATTAATGGTTTTATGAAAGTTTTTACGATTTTTTTTTGCAAAGCTGAAGGAACAGTCTTTTATATAAGACTTACTGAATTAAATTTGACACTTAATTTATTTAAATAATTGTATATCAAGATTGAAACACAAATTTGCAAAAAATATTATTTGCATTATAAATAAGCACTATAAAACATTTTGTTTTGCACAAAAAGTTGCGCTGTGGTAGCAGTATAAAATTGAAAAGCAGTTGAAAAAATATTGGTTAAAAAATATTGACCAGTTTACGAGATATTTAATTTGTTTATTAAAAATTACCATTTTTTCAATTGCAAAAACGCGGTTGTTGCCGATAGAGTATACAATTTTTTAAGGTCCGTTTTTTTCCTTTTATGTACACTTTCGATAATTGCATTAAGAAATCAAAATTTCAGTTAAAAGGCGTCCAAAATCGTGTTTGAAAATTATTGTAATTTATTTAAAATATGTTTTTTTAATAACATAAAATTTTGAAATGCTGCTTCAATATTCGAATTCCGGATAATTGTTCACATATTTACAAAAGAAAAAGATTTTCTAGGACCATTTTTGGCCGAGATAGCTTCTCCAAATTTAAAAATTCTTAATTTGATTATTTACTAATATTAACATTTAAAAGGAAGTGAATACATCTATGAACCCTACTAAATAATTCCATTTATACATCTAGTAAAAATTGTAGAATATTTTGAAAAACCATTATTTTCTTAGCGTCCTTAAATGAAAACTTTTTGCCTGAAAATTGGAGGAATTGTTTGTAATATCTCCATTAATAAAGGACCAATTTCAATGTATTTTTTTTAATTTGGAGTAGCATTTAAAAATAATGACATCTGCATGGCTCTTTTTAGAATACAAATTCATTAATTTGTTATAAACAATTTTTTTTCAAAAAGTTTTTTTGCTCTAATATTGTGATAAATAAAAATTGACAGAAAAAATAACCACAAAACCGTATTAAAACAAATTGATATTTAAAACATTGGACAAGATGTCACGGTTTATGTCAAAGACAGTTTCTTCAGCTTTGCAGAAATAAAAAAACGTAAACACCTGCGAAAAATCATGAATTACCGCAGCAAATAAAAAAGTAAATTTTATGCAAAAATTACCCATTTTGAATTATTTAAACAATGATCGCCTCATATAAATCATATCCTTTCTTGAAACTATCTTTTCTTTTGACCTAAAGTTTGATAAAAAATTTATTCCAACCTGTAGGAATTACATTTTGATTTTGTTTTACTGACCTAATAATATTGTTATTACTGAAAGTAAAACTTTCGTTCGTATCCAGCAGATGCCACCACGGCATCCATGTCATCATGATCTTTCGTTTGTGGACCGAGGCTAGCGGCCTGAATTTTAGTTGTTCAGAGAGCAGGGTTGTTAACTCTACGGATTTTTCCGTAGATCTACGGATTTTCGAAATTATTTCAGATTTTCAGATATCGACCACATTTCTACGGATTTTTCAGCTGCAGCCATAAGAAGCTAAAATGAGGTTTTTTTTTACTCTTAAGGTGTCGTTCTTCTTCTTTTTTGGTCTGTCAAATGCCATTCTTCTTCTTTTTTTGGCCTATCAAGTGTCATTCTTCTTCTTTTTGGTCTGTCAAGTGTCATTATTCTTCTTTTTTGGCCTATCAAGTGTCATTCTTCTTCTTTTTGGTCTGTCAAGTGTCATTCTTCTTCTTTTTTTGGTCTGTCAAATGTCATTCTTCTTCTTTTTTGTCTGTCAAGTGTCATTCTTCTTCTTTTTTTGGTCTGCCAAGTGTCATTTTCTGTCAGATTTCTGCACTACGGATTTCTACGGATTTTTGAAGCGCCATCTACGGAAATATTCAGTTGCGTTGTTAACAACCCTGTCAGAGAGAATCAAATATGCGCTCTTTGAGGAAACCCCAATAAGGGTAGAAACTAGTTAGGGTGCTTTTGGCGTTCTCTGAACTAACTATAGTAAGACTGCTCTTGTGTCGGTTTACAACGAAATGATTATTTGTTATATTAATTCAATGATATACTTTGATTATAAATTAGTTAAATTTTATTGCATTATTATACATATTTAAATCATACGTCGTGTTCATGAGTTTCCATATTAGATTGAACAAACCGATTAAAGTAATGTTCTGCATTCGCATATTATTATCTTTCATTTGTTTACCATCTAATATAATACCGTTAAGTTGTTTATGTACACCGAAAATCAAACTAATCCTCTAATCTCCATTTCTAAACAACAAACACAATCTGTTACCATGCACATGCCTCTATATTTCCGATGCTACCTGAGGGAAATAATAAAATTTCTGCTTGTATTTGCATAAACAAATATGGGGTATTTTCTTTTGAATAATTCAATCATGATACGATATCAGAGAAAAACTAAATAGAAAGATTATTTTTGAAAGTAGTTTACATTTTTATAACAACAGCAATATATTCAGATAGAATTTTCTTCTTCTTTTTCTTCAGATGCAAATACACTAATCGATGTTAGCGATTACATTTTCCATTAACTCTCTGTTTCTTGCAATGTGTATCAAAGATTGTATGTCGTTAATCCCTGTCCATTGCCTTATGTTTCGGAGCCAGGACATTTTCTTGCGTCCTATTCCTCTCTTGCCTTCAATTTTACCCTCGATTATAATTTAATGGAACTGGTATTTCTCGTTTCGCATGATGTGACCCAGATAAGACGTTTTCCTTTTCTTGATGGTTTCGAAAAGTTGGCGTTCTTGGTTGATTCTCTTAAGGACATCTACATTTGTGACTTTCGTCGTCCACGGTATATTTAGGATACGGTGATAAAGTCATATTTCGAAGGCTTTTAATCTGTTTATATCTCTCGTTTTCACTGTTTTTAGTGCCCTTTACGTCATATAGCAGCACCGCCATATAGTCTCAGTTGAAGATCGAACTCTGAACAGGTCAATCCTTCCTGAATTTTACGAAAGCTTGTCGAGCTTGCTCAATGCGACTTTTAACTTCCCTGGTCGATGCCCAGTCTTCAAAAAGCCACGGTCCCATGTATTTATACCATTATTTATGTTATATACAACATGTATATTTGCTCACTCTTTCAATGGACTTGGTATTCAGTGTTATGGTGGAGTTTTCAAGTACATCCAAGTTTCTAGAGATGATCATGAATTTGTTCTTTTTGGTATTAATCTCTAATCCCATTCGCTTACTGTGTTCTCCGATTATAGTGACAAGTTTTTGAAGAACGACTATGTTGTCCTAAATTAAGACACCATCATCAGAATATCGTATGTTGTTGATCAATACTCCATTCACTTTAATTCCCATCTCTGCATCTTCCAAAGGCTCTTGGAATATGGCTTCCGAATCAATGTTAAATAAAAGAGGGGAAAGCACACATCCCTGACGAACACTCCTTCTTTTATGTATGGGTTTGGATACAGAATTGTCTATTTTTAATTGTGCCGTTTGATACCAGTAAAAGTTTTCAATGCATCTTACTATATGCATTATATTATATATTATGAGTTTTTGGTCTATATCAAGTTTCTTGAGGATCTGCATTAACTTGTGGTGTTGGACACGATCAAACGCTTTTTCGTAATTTAAAAAGCATAGGAACACGTCCTTCCTCTGATCGTAAAAATTTTGGGCCAGCACCTGTACTGCTACTATTGCTTCTCTTGTTCCTAAACCTTACCTAAATCCGAACTGAGAATCACTGATGTCCCTTTCACATTTTTTGTATAATCTTTAATGTAGTTTTTTTAAGAATATCTTTAAAGTGTGCCTCATCAAGCTAATGAGTCTGTGATCCTCACATATTTTTGCATTGGCTTTCTTGGGTAAGGGAATAAATGCAGAGCTTAACCACTGTTGAGGATAGCAACCAGTTTCATAAATAAAATTAAATATTTTATGTAGCGCTGAAATTCCTCTTTCATTCAGTAGTTTGAGTATTTCTGAAGGGATTTCATCTGGTCCAGGTGCTGTATTGTTTTGTATTTAATATTGCCTTTTCTATATCCTCTTTAGTGATTAAAGGGCCAGTCAGCTGGTAGTCTGTATAAACTTCACTCATGGGTCTTTCGTCATGGAAGAACTCCTAAATATAGTTTTCCCAAATATCAATTTTCCCCATTTCACCCAGCACTATCTAGTTATCCTGATTAACTATGGCAGTTGATATATATTCCAGCAGTCTCCAGCAACGGGAGCTATAAAAATAGTGTAATGTTAAATGTTTAAGCAAATATAATATCATAGACAACTTGGTAGAATATTATATGTTTTTGTTAATATTTGACGCACCAGCAAGCTTAATGACGTAAGTATTTTGATATCTCAACCAATATTGATAAATAAAGGATCAGTCTAAATTAATATGTTTTTTTTTGAAAAATTATTTTTGACTGAATATTTTTACGGCCACCTGATAAAGTTTCACGTAATTTTTGTTGCAATTAATATTTCGCTTAAAAAATCACGAAAAACTCACAAATTAAAGCACTTGGGTATAGGGAATGCTTAAGAAATAAAAAAGAACCATAAAATATCATTTCATTACAATACTAAAATACAGGGTGTTCCATTTAAGAAAACTCAGAAAATACTCATTCCGAGTTTCGACCAACCCTTTATACTAAAAGCAAACATTTCGCTATATTAATAATGTTTAATAGTAGACTATATTAAAATCTGTTTGAACATAAATAGAAATTTGGATGTTAAATCACTACAATTCTACAGGGTGTGAATGTTGCTACGAAATTAAATAAAAAACGGAATTATAGTCGGTTCGCTAAACTTAACACAACTGGCTAGTGATTTTATTAAGTAATTTTGCCAATTTGGTAAAATTGGAAAAAATTTAATTACTAAATAGTTAATAATTACTAAATACTTAGTAATTTTGCCAATTTTGGCAAAATTGGCCAAAAACAAAAAAAAAATACCGACTAAAATCACCAGCTAGTTCTGTCTGACTTTACCGAACCAGCTATCTCTTTTAAACTACCTCGTACAATATTACAAAATCCTATATTATATGAAAGAAGATATCGAGGAGAATCCAAAAATGCAAAAATATACAGGTTTTTTCATTAAAAAAAAATAAGTTTGTGTCACCCTGTCAATACAGGTGACCCTGTATATATTAAAATATTATTAAATTATGGTCCTATCTGTGCCCCAACTTTTACCAAATAATTTTTTTCGTATCTCTTACGACAAACGATTAATTGGACTTTGTCACACTAATGCCCCACCCTGTATCAGTATTTACCAATAATTCTTTTCAAGACCAAAGATGTATGTCAATTGAACAAGTTTCGTATTAAGTAAAAACAAGCTGAAAATGCGAGCATTATCATAACGAAAACTTTATTTATTTACGTATTTTAATTCGTAATATGGAAAATTGCTATTATAAAAAGTAGTTTAGAATTAATAATTATATTTTAATGTGCAGTTATATCACTCTAATTTAAATGTTATGAACTATAAAGGTAGTTTACTCTTGATCTAAATTTATATTTTTATATACCTCGTATAAAATTAATAAAACTTTATAAACTCACATGCATAGAAATCGGCTTACCTAAAAATTTGGTCATTTTTGAAGTCTCGTATTTCCTAAACCTGTTGGCCGATTTAAGTGATTTTTTTAATATGTTATAGCCTTATTCTGCAACAATATCGCTGTATTAATATTATTGCTAAACAGGTAAGTGTTATTTTATACCGGGTGTAACAATGATAGTGTGTTTTTTCCTCAAAGTTCGGAACACCCTGTGGAATATTCTAGCGTATATAAAATATTGAAATTAAAACTCAACTGTAGCCTTAGGCTTTCTTAACATTTTGCTTTTCGATTAATTCGCTTATGTTGGATAATAAAAAAGTTAGGTATTTTAACAACTAGCAACGTTCTTCATCAATACAGTGTGTTTCAAAATAAGTGCGACAAACTTTAAGGGGAAATTCTGCATGAAAAATAATGACCTTTTCATTTATAAACATATGTCCGCAAATGTTTCGTTTTCGAGATACGGGATGTTGAATTTTTTTTTACAAACTGACGATTTATTTATTGCTCTAAAACCGGTTGAGATATGCAAATGACATTTGGTGGTAGCGTTACCAGAGGTATGTTCGTACAGGAATCACTGACTATCAGCAACTGCACGACGCATGCGTGTTTCAATTGTGCGAACGCTAATATTGAAACACGCATGCGTCGTGCAGTTGCTGATAGTCAGTGATAGTTTCTGATTCCTGTACGAACAGACCTCAGGTGTCCCGATTTGCGCGGGACGCCCCGATTTTCAGGGGTCTGGGGACGCGTACCGATTTGTACCTGATCGGGACACTAAATGTCCCGATTTTCACCCACGAAAACCAATTTCAGGAGGACTTGGAGTGAATTTTACAACTATGTTATAAAATCAAGGCACTCCTAAAAGCGGCAACATCGAATGAAAAATATAATTTTAATAAAAAATGAATAATTTACTTAATCTACGATTTTTTTTGTACTTTCGTCTGATTATTATTATTATGTAGGATTAAATACAGATTATAGAAACACCTTGTAGTCCAAACACCGAATTGCATGAAAATTTGGACGGCTTGTGCCGTTGGTTGCTTTTAGTCGGGGGGGGGGGGGTGACACTCACCCCTAGTTTTGGTGAAAAACCGCACGTTTAAAATAAGTTCGGAGATGGATAAATTGACTAATTCTAAGCAATTTTAGTTCTATTGAATTTTAACTTAGTTAATACTTTTCGAGTTATTTACGATTGAAAATGTTTATTTTTCGACAAAAAATCACGTTTTCAGGTGATTTTCACAAATAACTCAAAAAGTAAGTATTTGATCGAAAAAAGTATTCTTAGCAAAAATGTAGCATAATATAAAAATTGAAAAAAATTGTGAACTCGTAAAGTCTATAGACCCAGCAAAAGCAAAGTTGTAGCTCAGGAAATCAAATATTTTAACGTGAAATAACCAAGAAATTAAGAACTTTTCGGGAAAACCAATTAAAACTTTTTTAACGAAGCTTTATTTTTTATGTTTTAAAAAGTTTCTAGCATCAAAACTAAGCGAGTTATGCTCAAAATCAAGTTGACTCTTTTTTTTTTGTAAAAAGTCGTGAAAATCTCCCCCTACTTAGCGCCCCAAATGAAATTAATCGTTACCGCCTTACAAACAATTTACTTTATTTATGTATTTTTTAAATGATTGAAAGGGACTAAACGAGTCACTAATCACGAGTGTATGCAAAATATGAACAGCCATATTTTAACCAATTTTTGTTTTACAGAAAAACAAAATAAATCTATCATATTTATTATAAAAGCAAAACCTACCTACTTTTTACTTCTTAAGATTTTTAGTATCCCTAATACATTTTAAGTTATTTTGAAAAAAGGGCATTTTCCAATATTCTAAGAAAAATTTTTTACCATAAAACCAATTTTTTTCAAAATTAAGCACTCCCAACCGGTAAACCTTACAGATCATATAAACAATACACATATAAAGTAAATGGTAAAGCGGTAACGATTAATTTTATTTACGCTGCTAAATAGGGGGAGATTTTCACGATTTTTTTTACAAAAAAAATGGGCCAACATTAATTTGAGCGTAACTCGCTTAGTTTTAATGCTAGAGACTTTTATATAAAACAAAATCAAAGATATTTTAAACACTTGAAAAAAATTTAGTAGGTTTTGCCCGAAAATTGCTTAATTTTTTGGTTATTCAAATTGAAAAATTCGATTTGGAATTTAACGAATAAGAACGTATTTTTGATGAGCTACAACTTTGCTTTTACTGGTTTTATAGACTTTCAGAACATACATTTTTTTTGCTTTTTTAAAAGCTACTTTGCTAAGAATATTTTTTTTGGTTAAAATTACTCGAAAAATATTGACTTAATTTAAAAATTATATAGAACAAAAGTTTTTTAGAATTAGTCAGTTGATCCATTTTGGGACTTACTTTAAACGCGCGTTTTTTACCCCCGAGAAGGGGTAACTGTAAGTGTCACCCCCAAGTAAAAGCAACCAGCGGTACAAGTTCAACTTTTAAGTAGACAGTAAGTAGAACCTAAAATCAGATTTTCATGCAATTCGGAGTTGACTCTGAAAATTACACTCCAAAACGTTCATTTACTGGGGTTGTTTATTTGTCCCGATCTACAACTCTAACTTCCGATTTGTTTTTGCTTATGTACCGATTAAAAACAAATCGGACCTGGCAACACTATTTGGTGGGTTTTAAGAGGTAGTTATTGCGCACATTTGACATACAATTAAGAATTTTATATTTACCATTGACGTGCATACGGGTCATATTACCCGGTCATATTACCCGTATGTACCCTGTATGTGTAAAAATGCGCAATAATTACCTCTTAAAACGTACCCAATTTCATTTGTATATCTCATGCAGTTTTAGAGCAATAAATAAATCGTCAGATTGTGCGAACAAATTCAACATCCCGTATTTCTGAAACGAAGCATACGCGAACATATGATTATAAACCTAACGGTCATTTTTTTCATGCAGAATTACCCCTTAAAGTTTGTCGCACTTATTTAGAAACACCCTGTATTGATGAAGAACGTTGCTAGTTGTTAAAATACGTAACTTTTTTATTATCCAACATAAGCGAATGAATCAAAAAGCAAAATATTAAGAAAGCCTAAGGCTACAGTTGAGTTTTAATTTCAATATTTTATATATGCTAAAATATTCCAAAGGGTGTTCTGAACTTTGAGAAAAAAACACATTATCATTGTTACACTCGGTATAAAATAACACTTACCTGTTTAACAACAATATTATTACAGCGATATTGCTGAAGGATAAGGCTATAACAAATTAAAAAAATCATTTAAATCGGCCAACAGGTTTAGGAAATACGAGACTTCAAAATTGACCAAATTTTTAGGTGGGCCGATTTCTATGCACGTAAGTTTATAACATGTTGGTTCCATCATAAATAAATCTTGGAACATGAATATCTTTTTATGAAGAATAACTTTCCTTCGTCAAATTAAAAATAAAAGAGTTATAAATGAAAATGTTGTTATCCATAATTTGAGAAAAATCTTCAAATATTTTTTTCCGTTAGAATTACACATATCAGACCATAATTTTTTATACCGAACAATATTATTTCATATACTGTCAGTTCGCTAAATTCGGACACAACTGGCAAGTGATATTAGTCAATAATTTTGCCAATTTGGCAAAAAAAATAATTACTAATTACCTAGTTAATAATTACTAAATAATTAGTAATTTTGCCAATTTTGGCAAAATTCGCAAAAAAACAAAAAAATTACCTACTAAAATCACTACCCAGTTGTGTCGAGTTTAGCGAACCGACTATACAGGGTGTCCAGAAACTCTACCGACAAACGAAGACAGGAGATTCCTCAGATAATTTTAAGATAATTTAACCCAATTCACTTAGTTCGAAAATGCTTCCTAAGGGAGTTAGAGCTCTTTGAAGATGGCGCCTTGTAATTAGTTTTTCTTAAATACCTCCAGAACGCTTTTAGTTAGAAAAATCGAAAATTGGTACACATATTTATCTTCCAGAGATAAATCGATTCCATCTATGATGACTTTGGGTGGTGGTTTTGGGTGGTGCAACGGTTATTTTATCGCATAACTGTTTTGTCTTTAACTTTTAAGCACTTTTGATACTGGATTATTAAATTGTGAGGTATTCTAGTACTAAAAGGTACTCTTGCTTTAAGTCGGTAGGACACACCGTTTTCTAAAAAAATCGATTTGAAAATTTTTCGTTTCCTGAATTTGAAAAATTTTTTGAAAATTAAAAAAAAAAACGGTGTATTTTACCAACTTCAAGCAAGAGTAAATTTTAATACTAGAATACCTCATAATTTAATAATCTAGTGTCAAAAATCCTTAAAAATTAAAGACAAAAAAGGTATGCGATAATATAACCGTTGATCTACCCAAAACGGACGCATATGACCGGTACTAGAAATTCACAATTAATAAAATCGATTCATCTCTGGAATATAAATAAATGTACCAATTTTGATTTTTCTAAATATTTTTTTTATTGAATTTTTTTTTATACTCAAACAACGAAAAGTTTTCAAATCGATTTTTCTAGAAAACGGTGTATCCTATCGACTTAAAGTAAGAGTACCTTTTAGTACTATAATACCTTACATTTTAATAATCCAGACTCAAAAGTGCTTAAAAATTGAAAACAAACAAGTTATGCGATAATATAACTGATGCCCTGCCCAAACGGACGCCTATGACCTGTACTAGAAATTTGCAATTAATGAAATCGATTTATCCCTGGAAGATAAATATGTGTACCAATTTTCGTTCTTCTAAATAGAAGAGTTCTGAAAATATTTAAGATAAACTAATTACCAGACGCCATCTTCAAATAGCTCTAGCTTCTTTAGGAAGCATTTTCGGTCTAGATGAATTGGGTTAAATTCTCTTAAAATTATCTAAGGAACCTCCGTTTGTCGGTAGAGTTTCTGAACACCCTATATTTTAATTTCATGACAAATGGAACAGTCCATTTATTATAAAGTGTAGGCCGTATACGCTGTGAGCTCGTACGTAGAGGGGATATTTACAAATTCGCGAGCGCCAGTAGTGGCAAGTCTGTAAACGTTTACCGGAAATTTGACATAAATGTCAAAGTGATTAATTTAAAATTAAAATTAAAAACTTTAATTATAAAAAATATTAGTTGGTCAAAGCTGTGGTATATATTTTTACTTTAAATATACTTACGTTTTAAATACTGAATTTAAGTTTTTTTTAATGTTCCGTAATATGTAATTATAATTTAATCTAAAAATCTTAGCGCCATCTACACGATAATTGTGAAAGTATCCGAAGTAAGAAATTCATATTTTATCAATAGAACGTCAAAATGATTGGCAAAATCTTAAAAAAATCGATTACAATTTAATTACTTTTTTTGCGTTGTAAATGTTAAGCGATAACAATTAAATAATAAATTTAAAAATTACCGGTGAAAGTTGAATTAGTAATCCGCTAGGAGCGCCACCAGCGAAGCTCAGAGCGTATACTGGTAAATATATACCTACTTAATAAGTTATTGCTTTTAAAATATACTCAAATTGTATTTTTGAACATCTTATTTATTTTATATAGGTAATAATTAAATTCACCATCAAATGTCATTGATGTTTTATTAATACTTGATTTAAAATGTAGTTTGACATTCACGAAGTGTCAAACTCAAATGTAAATAAACTATGCTTTGCTGAACAAATTGAGATTAAAAAAGTAGCCTACTTCCTAATCAACCATTTGAGCTGACGTTTAGTGCGTCGGTAGGAAATAACCGGATTGTGACGTCACATTTTAGACGTTGAGGTCGATTATCTCGAAGACGGTTAGAGATATCGAAATGTTGTTTTCAGATTTGGATTAAGAAGGCAAAACTACATAAGAATCCATCGATACAGCTGCTCTAAGTATTGCAGGAGCGGCAACGCAATAACACACAGTTTTTTGCAAATTTATAAACGAAAAGTTTTCGTTGAAAATATAGGAAATATCTAATAGTCACTCAATTCAGTATAACTCCGAATTTACGATCATCAACGATTATAACTTGGCTGCCACCTCCTGTTGTGTAGCGACAAAGTCTAAAATAAAAACAGTATTTTCTGTTATTTCATTTACACACTTTGCTGCCACAAAAGAAAATTTACTTTCAACCCTTTCTGTACTCTTTGTTGTGTAGATTTTCCATTACGAAAGTAACTTTGCGAACATTTTCCCTGTTTCCACCACAATATTTTCATCTCGATTTTTTGATCTGCACTTTGTCGACGAATGTCACATTTCAAGTAATGGAAAACTGTTAGCCCTGCATCGTTGTTTTTAAATTTTTGCATTTTTATAAGCTTAACAGTTGACACTGTGCAGCAACGAGAAAAGTAGTGTTGAGAGATAAATTGAAATTATCGAAGTGCTTGAGTTTTGCACCTGGCTATGTGCCATGTAAGTGGCAAAAAATGCAAAAAATAAGTCTTCCAAATTAAAGACAAAAATGGAAATATAATCTTAGATCGGCCAGGCGTATTACTTATAGGGTAAAGTTCCTATGGAACATTATATAAAAGTCAAGTTATACCAGAGCTCATCGAACAACCAATACAAAAGGTGCAGAATGTAGGATCGGAGGACATACCAGATATATCACGGGAGGAAATTCAACATGCTCTCAAAAATATAAAAAATAGAGCTCCGGGGGAAGATTCAGACAATGTCTACACCAAATTTAAATTGCCTAAACTACCAAATTTAAATGGGCTAAAAAAGGGTTTGAAAATCTTCTACGGCTAGGCATAATAAGACCATCAAAAAGTAACTGGTCTACTCCACTGCACATGGTCCCGAAGAAAGGTGAGGAATGGAGACCCTGCGGAGATTATCGACGTCTAAAACAAAGAACAGTTCCAGATCGATAATATCCAATTCCGCACATCGAGGATTTCGGTCAGTCGCTAGCTGGTAAGACAATATTTTCTACAATAGATTTAGTTAGAGCATACAACCAGATACCAGTAGCCACCGAAGACATACCAAAAACCGCCGTTACCTCACCGTTTGGGCTGTACGAGTACCTATTTATATATGGCTTTGGTTTACGAAACGCAGGACAGACATTCCAGCGTTTCATAGACGAGATTTTACGTGGTTTAGACTTCGCCTACGCCTACATCGACGACATTCTCATTGCATCAGAATCCGAAGAGCAGCATATGTCGCATTTGGAAGAAATTTTCAAAAGGCTCAAGCAGTTCGGCGTTGTGATAAACCCAGCAAAGTGTCAATTCGCCTCCACAAGAAAAAGTAGCAGCTGTACAAAATTTCACTCAGCCAAAAACAGTGAAAGACCTACGCATTCCTAGATATGTTAAACTTCTACCGAAGGTTCATACCCAATGCAGCTGAGGTGCAAGCACAACTACATGATGCCCTAAAAGGTAATGTCAAAGGAAAAGCACCAATCGAATGGACACCACAGCGAATCAAAGCCTTTGACTGCAAAAACAGGTTAGCTAACGCTGCTTTACTGAGCCACCCTGTAAACGATGTTGATATCTCGATCACTTGTGACGCTTCTGATTTTTGTGCTGGAGCTGTACTACAACAAAAAACGGATACAGGTATGAAACCTTTAGCTTTCTTTTCTATGAAATTCTCACCTAGCGAAAAGAAATATAGTGCATACGACAGAGAACTATTAGCTATATATCTAGCCATAAAACATTTGACACATGATCGAAGGCAAGGACATCATAACGATATACACAGACCAGAAACCAATCACGTTCGCCTTTACTCAGAAACTAGATTAATGTAGTCCTAGACAGTTCAGATATTTAGACTATATAGAACAGTTTTGCACTAACATTCAGCACATTTCTGGATTAAAAAATATTGTGGCAGACGCACTATCTCGAGTTGATAACATCAAGAAAGATATCGACATCATGGACTTAGCTCTTGCACAAAAAACTGATCCAGAACTGCAAACTTTTTTAAGTGAGAAAACATCACTGCAAATGAAGAAAATACGCTTTTCTGAACAAAACGTAAGTTTTTTACTGTGACATATCAACATCTACAGCCAGACCATTTGTACCGAAACCACTTAGAAGGGCAATTTTTCGCACCATGCATAACCTAGCACATCCCGGAATCAACAGTTCGGCGAAGATGATCGCACAGCGATATGTTTGGACATCCATTAAATCAGATGTGAGGAAATGGACTCGAGCGTGTATACAGTGCCAAAAATCGAAAATATCGAACCACATTGTTTCACCTACTGGAAGTTTTCTACCACCTTTCAGCCGATTCGAACATGTCCACCTAGATATTATAGTGATGCCGGTTTCAGAAGGAAACAGATACTGTTTAACATGCGTCGACCGTTTCACACGTTGGCCAGAAGCTTTCCCGATGCCTAATCCAGAAGCAGACACAGTAGCCAGAACATTTTTTTCTGGTTGGATAGCTCGTTTCGGCACTCTCAAGCGCATCACAACAGATCAAAGCCGACAATTCGAATCGCATCTTTTCAAGTCAATCTGCAAATTAACTGGAACTACCCATTTAAGGACAACCGCCTATCATCCTCAAGCAAATGGTATGGTAGAAAGGTTTCACCGACAGTTAAAAGCAGCAATTCGATGTCATGAAAACATCCGATGGACCGAAAGCCTACCTTCAGTGTTACTGGGCATACGAGCAGCGTGGAGAGAAGATTTAGGTACTTCAGCCGCCGAACTCGTGTACGGAGAACCATTGTGTTTGCCAGGTGAACTATTGTTTTCGTCACAAAGAAACACCGACGACAGTGTTCACATATACCTAAAAACGCTTCGAAAATATTTCGAAAACCTCCGTCCTACGCAACCGTCGCATCATGGATCCAAAAGCACCTTCATTTTCAAAGACATGAAAACCATCTCTCACGTTTTCATCCGCCGTGATACAATCAATAGCAGCTTAGAAAACCCATATAACGGTCCTTTTCCTGTAGTCAAACGAGGTGACAAGACTTTTGTCGTCCGTGTAAATGGAAAAGAAACAATAATTTCCATAGACAGATTGAAGCCAGCGTATGAGCTTCACGAAAGTACCCACCACGAACCAGAAAAAGTGACAGTATCCAACAAAACAAACAGCAGACCTAAGAGAAAGGCCAGATTTACTGGAAGTTATCAAGAAAGTGTAGAGTAATAGTGACGTCAGTGATTTTTCTTTCTCCTCGTATACACATTGCGTTGTTTTATTTCCTGTTATTTTCAATTTTTCATCATATGTATATATTATGTATTATCTATCGCCTTAGTCTCTCGGAGGGGGTATATAACGATACGCTTTAATTACTATTTTTGCTAATTTTAAGTTTATTATTTTTTCTCAAAACGAAATAATATGGGTCATATAAAGTCACCGTTAATATACAAACCAGACGCTAAGAAAGACATAGTTTTACGAAACGGATGCATCCCCTGACCATATGTTTTTGGATTGTCAGTTTAATAAACTGAAGTCCCCATAAATTAATTACCATATCAGACCATTATGTCAACAACTCACTTTGGGACATGCATTCGTTTTTAAAACTGCAGAAGTGTGTCTGTTTTTATGCGTCAGATCGGAGTGATTTATTGTCTTCTCCGGGCCATATTGTAGAAAGGCATAACATCGATATAATAGGTTGTGGCTTTTCTTAACAGTCTATTCACAGCGTGCAACCGAGGCACTACTCGCTAACGACCGACCCTTTTCCGAGATCTAACTAAGCAACACCTTTTTGTTACCAAAATAAATAAATGTTTTACTGTTCGTTGTTAACTTATTATATTATTTTTAATTAATTCCGTCAACTTACACCTACCAGAATATACTTTATACACTATGGTGCAAATCAAAGGAATAAATTCGTTATTTCGTAAGCCGGTGACTTTAAGGAAAAATCCTGAAACAATAAAACTGACACCTAGTATACGTTTTTATGGTAATGTTTATATAACTGAATAGCGAATTGAATAACCTTTGAAATGAGCTAGCACACGACGCCTATTCTCTTAATAAAAAACATCGATAACGTCATCACGCCCAGATGGATTACATCACTAGTATGCTATATATAGCCGGTCCGGAATAAGAATGACGTATGTAACTGCAAAAAGCAAAATGTTTTTTTGCTTTGTTTTTTGTTTATTGTTAAATTCAAATTAGAAGCAAATAAAATTTACCCTTAATTTCTTTTTATTTGTCACAGTAAAAGAGATAAGACAAACGTAATTACAACTAAATGTTATTTGGATGGTTATTAGAAACAGCTAAAATGGTGTTAACGTTACTCTACCCTTAATTTATTTTTACCTTCACTAATCTGTTTAACGGATGAAAATTATTTCATATCAGACTTTCCAGAGTAACTATTTACACAGTCTATATATAAAATACAAAAAAATACAATAAACAAAAAGACAGATATAAAAAAATCTTAGCATAATTTACTGCAATATTTTTTAATTTATGTACCATTTAGGTCTAATGCTGTTCGGTCTAGTGAGGTTTCGGTAAAGTGCTTTTCGGTCCAGTGAGTTCGGTCTACTGCTATCGGTTTAATGATTTCGGCCTAATTGTCGTGTACCAGCGGTTATAGCCGGTCAAAAAAACCGGTTTTTCAAAAACCGGTGTTCGGTTTTTTAAGCAATAGCCAATACCCATTAGATTAGAATGTTACATTTTCATTTCACTTTTTTCGATACTCGATTCAAATCAGTATCAATATTATCGATATCGAAAACATTAAAGGAATATACCGATACCAAGATAATCAGTCGATATTGAAACACGACAAATTAGATAAACATAAAGATATACTTAGATTTGACAAAATTCGTGCTACATAATTTTTTAGTACCTCGGAAGCTCTAGTCTCAGAGATTTAAGGGAGTGGATTCTTTAATAGATGTTCATAGTATACTCTTATTAGCTTAGAAAAATTAAAAAGATAGAAAAATCGAAATAAGGATGTAAAAAAATAAAAAGATAAAAAAATACAAAAAATAAAATATTGGGCGCCATTGGTTACCTAAGGGAAACCAAACTTTATACAAAAAAAATAGAAATAAAACAAAGGAAATTAAATCGAAATAAAACAGAAAACATAGTCAAATAAAAAATATTCATAATACACAAAATATTATAATGTAATTTACCTTATTTACTTTATACTCAAAATTCTATACTCAGTCAATTCTTTAATGTTCTTACGATTCAAGAGAGAAGGAAACAAATAATAAATTTATATTCTGTAAATCAAACATTATTTATTAGAGAGCAAAAAAATGAATCTCTGATCTCTCGGTGTTACAAATAGAGACCAGATTACCAAAAATAAAAAAATGAAACGAAAAGTTTTACAAACATAAAAATGATACCTTTACAATGAATGTCCTGTTTTCTTCTGGCTGCCGGTTGGTCCGCAAGTCCAAAACGCTATTTCACTACTCGCAAAACACTTCACATTGTTAATAGCTACAGCAACAGTACATGAGGTTATCCATAGTTTATTATAAACATTAGCATAGAAAAATTCAGCTTGGTATGCATTCTGTATTCTCAAAAAACTATTTCGTTCAACTCGAACAAAATTATTTAAAGTTCATTAAACTGGATCAAAATTTACTTTTACTCGAACAAAATTATTAAAAGTTCATTAAACTGGATCAAAATTTTACTTTTACTCGAACAAAATTATTAAAAGTTCATTAAACTGGATCAAAATTTACTAGCCAGCTTAGTATTCAACTAGGGGGTTGAAACTAGTAACAAAAAAAAATAGAAAACTTATACGACATCATTCCTGGTTCTGACTGCATAAAAGAAATTTGTTGATACCAAAAGTGGTATGAAATTATATCGACGACTCTCTTAAAAACAGCGAAAAAATCGCCGGAGCTCACGATACACCATCATATACGCCGAAACTACATCTTAAAAAAACTGACTTGAACTCAGAACTAAAACTCGATGGTTGCACTACAGGAACTTAACTGACTTTCATGATGGCCCTGATGGAACTTAACTGAACATCATGATGGCCCTGATGGAACTGCTTAACAGAACCGAACATGATGATGGCCCTAATGGAACTGACTTCTCGAACCGCTAACTCGATCCTTCTAATCTTGGGTTCCTTCTCCCAAAAAAAAAAGAAGTTACCTCCTACTATGACCAATAGTGATCATACCAAACATTTCTCTACCAATCGGGTGGCGAGATAATCACGGATCAGGATATCCCACCTATCCATGGTTCTTACTTTCAACCAATTGCTAGCTCGCTATCTTTGCAATAACAAGATTCCTATGTTTTCACGAAATGCGCTGACTCACACTATCCCGTTAGTTTTTGAGAACTCAATATTTAAGGGTTTTACTAAAAACATCGGCTTATCTAGGTTGAGCCTTCCTGTTCTAATACAACATTCAATAGATTTCTTGTCTGAGAAAGCCACAAAAATACTTTCTACATCAGTCTACAGCACAGCAGGGGTTCTTCTTCTAGATATTTGTCTATTGACGAAAAGGATTCAAGTCTTCACTTACAACAACGCCAGTGGCCTATTCTAGGCACTTAAATTTCGAAGAACAGATAGATAAACAAAATTCGTAATATTGTGGGAACGCCGAAATGACAAACTCACACCATGCGGAAGATCTTTAAGGAACTGCGATTCTTCGATTCAATATACAGGGCGTAGCGAAAGTGTTACAAATGTAAACTAGACCGAAAATTCAAATAACTTTGCTATTCAGGATAGAGCAAAAAAATTAATACTAGGGGCGTACTTAGTTATATTTAGACGGTGATTTCGAGACTGTTTCAATATATAAATAGGATGGCTTAAAGCATGGCATATCTGGATTCGTTCCTGATAATGTGTCAGAAATAATGTAGCTTTCGAGATTTGATGGTGGTATCGGTTATTCCTCATTCTTCTGAGGACCTCCCCATTTGTGACTCGGAAAATCCAGGGGTTCTTAAATATTGGCCGATATAGCTACATCTCAAATGCTTCCAATCTACTGCACATTTCTTCGTTCAATGTCCTTGATTTTACACCATAAAAAAGGACAGAGAAGACATAGCATCAGAGTATTCTTCTTTTATACCAAGAGAGAGGTTGTGGCTCTTGAAAAAGGCCCCCATACGGTTGAAGATTGATCTAGCTTTTCCGATGCGCGCTCTTAGCTTCTAGTTGGTGGTTCATTCTTCATTCGTTATGATACCGAGGTAGTTCATCAATCTTTCCACTGGGGTATGGTTGACGTAGATTTGAACTAATTTTATCTTTTACTTGCTAAATTATCATCAGCTTTGTGCTCTCTAGTTACAGTGATACACAATTTTGGCACACTGATCAAAAGACAGTCGAACTATACTAGTTAAATCCGTTTTTATCGTCCAGCCAATTACTAGGTTTGAAAAATAATATAAAATATGTACTATCTGTCTAACTTTTAGATGCTGTTATAGTATATCAGCTTATAGACGTTTCTCTGTAAATAAATATATGAGGGTGAATTAATATAATATATTGATCCTATAGTATACAGTGCTAGTCAAAAGCCCGTACCCCCTCGTATCTTTTGAACGGATATACCTATATCAGTTAAATTTGGAAGGAGGAAATAAACGGACGTAAGCTTCTTAACTAGTCATGACAGGTGACGTAATTATGACAGATGACTTTACAGCGCTAGTGTAACAGATAATTTTAAATGGGGCCTTATGGCAAGTGATATCTCGTTTGAAAGGTATTGAAAATACCTATTCAGTCATACTAATTATGTTTGACTTTAAGCTAATTTTGATGAATATTTGAAATAAATATAAAATTGTAGATTCGCATTTCATTAATAAAAATTCAAAATTCCGCAAATGATTACTTGTCAAAAAGGTTGATGTTGACGTAACAACTACTAGAGAATTGAAAAACGTCAACTTTTTTGACAAAAAAACCATAGGTGGACATTTGAATTTTTACTAATTAAATGCGAAACTACAATATTATATTTATTTAATTTATTTACCAAAATCAAAATCAACTAAAACCCAAAAAAATTAGTATGACTGAATAGGTATTTTGAATACCTTTCAAACGAGGTATCATTTGCCATAAGGTCCCATTTAAAATTATCGATCACAGTAGCTCTGTAACGTCATCTGTCATAATTACGTCACCTGTCATGACTAGTTAAGAAGCTTACGTCCGTTTATTTCCTCCCTCCAAATTTCACTATTATAGGTATAACCGTTCAAAAGATACGAGGGGGTACGGGCTTTTGACTAGCACTGTATAAAAAAACTTCTCCATTTTTTTTTATCTGAATTCATTATTTTTTCCGGAGGTAACTTATGGTTATTACTATTTAAAAAAACCGGTTATAACCGGGACAAAAAAAACAACCGGAAAAACCGATTATTACCGAGTAAAAAAACAGGTTTTAGGTTATAACCGGTAGGTTTTTCCCATCCCTGCCCATATGGGCTGGAGTGTCCAGAGGATGTAACCTGTATTGACAGACTTCAAATGGCAACAGTTGCCACTGTTTTATTTTACTCTTACACTATTTTATCAAAACTTAATACACGTTACATTTTTAGCGCATGGAGAAACAGATTTTTGGAGGAAATAAGAAAATTTTTTCACTAGTTAACAGTTTAATAGCAAGCGTCAAAAAGGTATTCCTGAAATCTTCCTGATATATGCTTTCTGCTGCTCCACTGCCACCGCAACCCATTTTAACACGATGGGGAACATGGTTGGAAGTTGGAAGCAGCTAATTGCTATGCTGATCATTTTGTTGATTTGAAAAATTTAATTAACCTTCTAACGGATGATAATGGCCAATATCTGTTGAAAGCTAAGCAAGCATTCCAAAATAACATTCTTCAAGGGCAACTGTCATTCATAAAATCAAACTATAGTTTTGTTTAGAAAACTATTACCCAATTAGAATCCTCCACATTATCATTGTTAAATAGTACATTTTTAATACAATTTGAAGAAGAAAAATAAAAAGAATTTCAATAATTTTGTTAAAACGTTAAAGGTAATATTGGAAAGGAAATTTTCCCAAAATTTAAAGCAACCATGCAGAAATACAGTGGTTACCTGGTTCTTTCTGAAGTGGTTCTAGTAGTAGCTGGGACATTTTCCAAACCACTTAATTTAGAACCAACTATTATTATAAATTTGAAAAATGCCCCAGTTACATCAGTTGATGTCAAAAGAAATTTTTCTATTTACAAATATATCTACTCAGGCATTCAGGCCTATTGGCATCAATTGGCGCCACACCTAGACTTCCCCTAATATACTCATTTCTAATTTTATCCTTCTTTGTCACTCCACTCATCCATCTAAGCATTCTCATTTCCGGCACATGCATTCGTTGTTCCTCTTTCTTCTCCACTGCCCAACATTCAGTTCCGTGCATCATAGCCGGTCTTATGGCTGTTTTATAGAATTTTCCCTTCAGCTTCATTGGAATTTTTCTGTCACACAACACACCACTGGAAATCAGCGAGTGGTGTGTTGTGTGACAGAAAAATCCCAATGAAGCTGAAGGGAAAATTCTATAAAACAGCCATAAGACCGGCTATGATGCACGGAACTGAATGTTGGGCAGTGAAAAAGAAAGAGGAACAACGAATGCATGTGGCGAAAATGAGAATGCTTAGATGGATGAGTGGAGTGACAAAGAAGGATAAAATTAGAAATGAGTATATTAGGGGAAGCCTAGGTGTGGCACCAATTGATGCCAAAATGAGAGAGCATAGGTTAAGATGGTTTGGTCATGTTCAACGTCGAGAAATTAATCACCCAATACGAAGAATAGCTGAAGTGCAGATTCCTGGAAGGAGTAGGAGAGGAAGGCCAAAGAAGACCTGGGGAGACGATAAGGCAAGACATGTTGGTAAAGGGGATTAACATTGATATGACCCAAGATAGAATTGTGTGGAGAAATGCAATTAGGGAAGCCGACCCCGCATAGGGATACGGCAAAGGGAATGATGATGATTACAAATATATCTACTCAGATAGAAGCCATAAGTATTTGTTAGAAAATTTTGAACAGCATTTGGTAATTTATTGTTACCACAATTCCAAATAATATTAGTTTAAAATATTTAAATATTTAATTACATAAACTTAGTTTGTAAAATACATACATCCATGTTAATTAATATAACATGTGAAGATACTGTAAACATTTTTGTAAATAAAGAGAATATTTTCCTTATATTTTTATTGCGTGCATATTTTCTAGATAAACAGCATATTTTTACGTAAAATACTGCATATTTTTGGAGATATTTTATAAATTTTTATTTGCAAATTTGCCGAAGTCTAGTAATGACTATAATTTGTAAATACTAAGTAGTATATAAACTGAGCAATCATTAATTAGACATGATGTAACCAAAAGAAGCCCAATTACTTTCTTTGCATGAGTGTAGTAATTATTGTGCCTAATTAAGGAGTATTATTTTGCGCCTCAAAACATATATATCTACGTAAATATTCACTCAAGGAGCTAAACTGATTCACTCGCTTTTTATGTGTCCTCTCCCAGGAGGGCAACTACAGAAATGCGGCATATCTGTCTCTCTTTAATTGCAAGCATAGTTCATTCTAAATTAGTCCTGAGCACAAGGGTCGTAGATGTTGTTAACAACCCTATCCACCGATTTAATAATTGTCCGCCAACTGTAACTGAAGTTATTGTTACGTTAGAGTTTATATGTATGATATTACGTGCATTCAAACTCTCACAACATTATGTTCTGTAAAATTTATTTAGGTAGACCTTAAACATTTGCTAAATTTATCGATCATTATTGCTTGTTTGGATAGTTTTAGCGGAAATTAGTATACGCGAGAAATTTTCTAATTTGTCAAGACGTTTTTAAAAATGATACATGGTACAATATACAGTGCGCTGGAATAACCGTTATCCGTCCCTATTAATTTATTTATTTTTAGCACATAAACAAAACGCTCGGACAGGTCGATTTTTAAAATAATCACAGTATAATATAGCATAAACGTTTCGAACTTTACGCAATCCCTCTTCAGATGACAGTCATAACTTTGTTTTTTTTTTAAATAGGAAAGTACATGTGTCATGTGACATCTCATTTGAAAGCTTTTGAAACACTGATTTCAAAAATGTATAATGCTTTGGTTCTAAAATTTACTTTAATACAAGAGTTTCAATGTACAAACGTACCTCTTACGAAAAATTCGAAATGATCACAATTCATTGTGAAGCTCGCCGGAATTACCGTGAGTCGGTAAGAATTTTTAATGAACGCAATCTTGATCGTCCAATTGGTTTAAGAGCTAGCAACGTTTTCGAGAAAGTATTTTAAGACAGCTGATTCTTTAATATATTGTTCGATATGCTTCGTCGAACACCGTACCGGCCATCTGCCTGCTGATACAGGTTGCTTTCATTACTGCACAGGACACCTGTACAGGTAAATACAAAATCAGGGTGATTGATTAGTGTGATAAAGTTTAGTAGATCCGCTATAGTAATAGATATCAATAAAAGTTAATAACAAAAATTGTAGCCCACTTTGAGCTTCACATTACAAAATTAGTTAGAATGTTACAGGGTGTTCGATAACATAGTGGCAGACCAAACTTTTGTTTTTTTAAATGAAACATCCTATATTTTATTTTATATTCAAAACCCTCTTAATTTCCCATCACAAAAATATAAAGGTTTGTTATGTTATACAGGGTATTTACAAAGTTATAACCAATATTCTATGAAAATCGTGATAAGTTCAGCTCCCTGTATAAATAAAAATAAGCACAACAGCAATGGTTTATTGGTGTCATATTTTTCTGTTGATTATCAAAATTTATAAAAATGGTTGATATTGCTAATTTTCTTTATATCGAATACAGGGTAAGTCAAAACGCAAGCACATTATTTTCTCAGTATTTTTAAATAGAACACCCTAATTAATAACTTGTTCTGAAAAATGAAAATACCTAGAAAACTAACAAATTTAGACCTAGGGAATATTATACAAAAATTAAAGTACGGTAAGGTAATTTTTGATACTGATATAAAATACAGGGTGTTCCATTTAAAATTTCTGAGAAAAGAATGTACTTGCGTTTTGACTCAGCCTGTATTCGGTATAAAGAAAATTAGCAATATCAACAATTCCTAAAAATTTTCACAATTAACAAAAAACTATGGCACCAATAAACCATTTCTGTTGTGCTTATTTTTATTTATATAGGGAGCTGAACTTGTTACGATTTTCAAAAAAATTGGTTATAACTTATTAAAAGCTCTAACTATATAACATAACAAACCATTATATTTTTGTGATGGGGAAGTTATGAGGATTTCGAATATAAAATAAAATGTAAGGTATTCCACTTAAAAAAAAAAAACACCAGTTTGGTCTGTCACTATGTTATCGAACACCCTGTAAAATTCTAAGTAATTTTGAAATGTGAACCTCAAAGTCGGCTACAATTTTTGTTGTTAACTTTTATCGCTATCTATTACTATAGCGGATATACTGAGCTTTATCACACTAATCAATCACCCTGTATATTGAATTTAAAATTATTTTAAGACGAAAAATTTTTTGTCATTACTTTTTAAACCACAGAAATATCTGGCAATTATAATTCATATTTCTAATGATGTTGTTCTGAAGCTATTTCCTTGTGGCATTTTTATGATTAATTATTTATATGGGAAATAAGCCACAATTAAAATGAAAAAAATAATTTTATTAACGTTTCGACGCCCAAATCGGGTGCCGTTGTCAAAATACAAAATATTACTAAAATAAACTAAAGTGTTGTTGCTAAGCAAAAAAATTCTTCTAATAATTTATTTAATCTCACTCATTTATATTGGCAATTCAGACATATATTATACATTTTAAAGTAGAAGACTTTAAAATGATATTGCCAATATTTATGAGTTGCGTTCCTGGGACGACTTACTGAAAGATAGTTCATTCGATTACATGAAATTAACCCCAACTCAAGAATATCCGTCATAAAAAATTATAGCATGTGATATGTCTTTAAAAAGACAACCAAATGCAACGACAGTAAAATTCTCGCGTTAGAGACCTCATAGTAAATCACAAGGGAAAAACCAGGAAAAACCCTGTGATACTATCCCTAAATAGAACAACTTAGAACGGGATCCTACAACATTCACCAGAAATAATACGAGGAAAATATCAATACCATATATAAAAGGACTATCCGAGAAACTTAAAACAATAGGAAATAAATTCAACATTTCAACAACATTCAAAACAACAAACACATTGGGATCTATTCTATCTAAAACTAAACCTAACAATGATCAAGAAAGAACAAAGAATTGCATTTATAAAATACCTTGTGAATGCGAACAATTTTATTTAGGTGAGACATCAAGACCATTAGACGTTAGAATAAGTGAACATCAATCTTATATTAAAAATAGAGAATTTGAGAGATCTCAAATATGTCAACACGCATGGGATAATGAACATAGAGTTCAGTGGAGAGATTCAAGTATAGTCCTGAAAGAATCAGATAGTAAAAAGAGAAAAATCAAAGAAGCGGCTCTAATTATGCTAAATGAAACCAATTGTGTCGCAAATTCCTCGGTAGAATGCAGTAGGATGTGGTTACCCATACTGAAAGAGGAAGTCAATAGAAAGAAAATGCCAAGATTAGTAAGTCAATAATATCGAGCTAGTACATATTTTATATTTTAGTATTACTTATATATCTAGTATTATTAATATTATTTATAATTTAAACATGTTACAAGTCAGAATTTGGTATTATTTTTTGAGAGTAAATTAATGTAAGACCAAATACTTACGATGTCGGGATAGTATCACAGGGTTTTTCCTGGTTTTCCCTTGTGATTTACTATGAAGTCTCTAACGCGAGAATTTTACTGTCGTTGCATTTGGTTGTCTTTTTAAAGACATATCACATGCTATAATTTTTTATGACGGATATTCTTGAGTTGGGGTTAATTTCATGTAATCGAATGAACTATCTTTCAGTAAGTCGTCCCAGGAACGCAACTCATAAATATTGGCAATATCATTTTAAAGTCTTCTACTTTAAAATGTATAATATATGTCTGAATTGCCAATATAAATGAGTGAGATTAAATAAATTATTAGAAGAATTTTTTTGCTTAGCAACAACACTTTAGTTTATTTTAGTAATATTTTGTATTTTGACAACGGCACCCGATTTGGGCGTCGAAACGTTAATAAAATTATTTTTTTCATTTTAATTGTGGCTTATTTCCCATATAAATAATTAATCATTTCTAATGATGTTTAAAAAGTATTGATAAAAAAATTTTTCGTCTTAAAATAATTTTAAATTCGATATACTTACCTGTACAGGTGTGTTGCACAGTAATGAACGCAACCTGTATCAGTAGCCAGATGACCGGTACGGTGTTCGAGGAAGCATAGGGAATAATATATTAAAGAACCATTTGTCTTAAAATAGGGGAGGGGGGGTATGATGGGGTATCTAAGGAAAATAACAAAAATACAACATAATTACTACGTTTACTACTATTAATAATTGATGGCGCGTTACGCGATTAATCTAACTATGATTTGGTACAATCTTTGGACAATCAACCTATCACATTTTTCAACAATTAGCCATTAATAAGAACCTTATGAAAAACCATCTTGCCCCATACTATGGGGTATGATGGGGTAATGGAATTATGGCATGATGGTGATGCTAATTAATTCTCACAAAACAAACAAAAATGTGTATTTGCTCCAGATCTTCATTGTCCACTCCAGCACAGGCATTGTGAGCTCAGCATCCATAGATCTGGCAGCCTACCCAGGGTTCTGACGATGTCACTTTATCTATGGCTGTTTTCATAGCATCTCTCGACCACTCTCCTCTTTTTGTTTTTTTCTTGTAAGTACGTACCATAGTATTATCTAAAACAATAATCCAATGTTATTTATTAAGAAATTTAAATTAACCCAGACTTACCACCAATTTCCCATCATACCCCGCACCCAATACCCCATCTTGCCTCAAAAGGTAACATTGAACAAAAAAAAATTCACTAACTAAATGTTTAACGTATTCACACAAACAATATGCCATTATCAAAATAAGAATACTAGTAAACAACGATAAAAAAGACATTAATGAGGTGATCCTAATTACCTTAAAATAACGATGGTTGTCCTTGCACAAAATTAGATCAACGGAGCGCTAAAACAGTTTTCCGTTTGTACACAAAAAACGCGTGCACTCTCATTCACGGTTTCTCTTGCTGTGATCGTTAGTCGAATGACTCTTCCTATTGAGTTATTGCATGCTATTCACCAACGTGTAGTTTCTTGTTTGTGTGCGGTACCCCGTCTTACCTCGCGACCCCGTCATGCCCCCCATTCCCCTACTTGTTTTTCCGACATTGCTCTAGCTCTTGGTCTAAATAGACAAACACTATTTTAAGTCATTTTTAAGCAAATTTTTTGAGACTGCTAATGTTCAAAATAAGAAATAGATAGGAAGAAAACGTCTATCCGAATATAAACAGATTTCTGTGTTAAGTGAGTTGGTCATTAATCCGTCTACTTCTACGAAAACTGTTGCTCACGTTTGTAAAGTAGACCAGAAAACAATTTTAAAGATTCTGAAGAAAAATAAATTTCGTCCCTCCAAAACAAAAATGGTTCAATAATTAACAGAGGCTGGCCCAGATAGACGGATGGAATATTGCGAAACCATGACAAATAATATTGCACAGAATCCTAATTATTATTATCTTCAACACATTTGTTGTAAGTGACGAAGCGACATTTTTTTGAATGGTCACATTCATCGTGAACATATTAGATATGTACCGATCTGTTGAAAATTCAAGATTATTTCGAGAAGGTCACACGCAATTTCTACAAAACTAAATGTTTGGGCAGGCATATTAGGCAGCATATTAGCATATAAATATATTGTAGGCCCAATATTTATTGACGGTAATTTAAATGGTGAAACTTATCTAAAAATGTTGAAGACTGAGAAAACGCTGACAATCAATGATATAATTACAAATCATTCGCAAGAGTTCCCCTAAACGTCATATTTCTACGATCCACTGTTTACCTAGATAATATTTTTCCGGCAAGATGGATTGGCCGACGGGGACATATATAGTGGCCACCAAGATGTCCTGACTTAACTCCATTAGACTTTTTTCTATGGGGTTACTTAAAATCCAAAGTGTATTAGACACAACCAGATACAATTGACCATCTACGCCAAAGAATTATCTCAGAATGCTGTAGATACCATTGATCAAAGATGTTGCAAAACAAGAAATGTTGAGAACAAACAAGAAATATATTGTGTTTATCTACGTAAACAGATATATGTCAGTGTTTACGCTTCTATAGTTAAAAATAGTCCATTCTGTATTTCTTTCAATATTAGAATGGCAGCAAGTTCATCCAGTTGTTCCACTTTCAAGTACTTTCAAGATTGTTTTACTATTTTTTAGTTAACAATACTCGTTTTTTTTTAATTCATTTTATAAAGATTTTGTAAAAACCTCCACCATTTTTTTTTTAATATTATGCATGAGTTTATAATTTTCTTGAAAAATAAGGTTTATTTTATTTGGTGCAGTATTTTATTTTGCTGCAGTATGAAGACTTATTCCGTAGTTGATATAAGAAACAAATACAGTGATATAAGACAAACTCATATTAAAAACCGATGAGAATAGGCAACTGTATGACATACCGCATGTCAGTGTCTACGTCGTGAAACATCCACGTCAGTTGTTAACGGTTAATCAAAAATTGACCTGTCGCTGACCACTGGCCATTTTACGTTGGTGCGAACATATTGATTTCGGTAAAGGATGCAATAAAGGCATCTGTTTTATAATAGTATTCACATTCCTGAAAATTTCTGAGACTTTAGTAAATTTTTAGTATAAAAAATCTTACTGACAGCTTAAACCCTTAGCCTTTTCCATCAATATAAACTAAGTTAAAATACCAGCTTAATATTTATGGCCCATTTAAAATTTTTTATATTTATGGATTATCTAATATGCTCGTCTCCAAATAAAATTATTTGTAAGTTACGTTTGAAGTTCTGCCTCAGGTTAACCCCCTTATGTTGATCTCTCTTACTTTATAGCTCACTTATTGAAAACTTTCAGCTCTCTTAAAATAAATCTTCCCGAATTTTGAAGCCGACAAAGTTGTATTCATAAAATAAAGATAAGAGGCAGTAACCTGAATTTAAAATGAGGAACTTACTAAAGGATTCTAAAAGAATATACACTTGCGAGCAAAAAAAGGACTCACTCGATGAATTGTAGTTTGTGCTTAATAATTTTATGTTGTTTTTCTTTAAATTAAAATAACTAATGCAAAAAATATTGTCTATTATATAGCTTCTAAAAAATAATTGTCTTATGAAAATTTGCCAATGTGTTGGGTACATTCCATGTCAAATCACTCAGGCAAAAAATTTTGGATCTCCGATTTGTCTGAAAATTGGTATATAGCTTCTGCGGGACGTAAAAATAAGATATTTAAGGTCAAAAAATCTTCTTCTTCTTTTTTTCTCAAAATGTTATTTTATGAGATTTTACAGTGATTTGTTGTTTATTTAAACAAATTTGCATTTTCTGTCGTAAAGTATCAATGAAAAACATAATATTTTAATAGAAAGGACTCAAAAATGTCATATGGCATTATAACAAGTTATTTTGAATCAAAACAAGTTTTTGAATAAAATTTTATAGTGTAAAAAACGTTAAAATACCGTTTTTGTACATTTTCCTCCATTCCCAAAATACATCATTATCGATTTGGCTGAAAATTTGCCCAGAGATATCCAAAAGATAGGACTTTAAGTGGTTAGAAGGATTTGAATTATATTACAATACCAAAAAAGTTACACGCAGTAATATCAGACTCAAAAGTATATATTAGTCCAGTCGGGATAACATTTGACATTGAATGCCGAGCTGCCCAAAATTTTATTTTTTTAATCTTTAGGGAAGTCAATAGTAGCCTAAATTTAAAATCACGAATGAATTTCTCCGTTACGTTAGCCGCCATCTTGATTTTAAAGGAGAACTTGTTTTGCTCAATATCTCCGCCATTTTTAACTTTTCGACAAAAATGGTAGGAACTGAAATTGTTCAAAATAAATCGTATTTACAATTATTACAATTTCTTTTCGACAATTTTTGTCGTGAGGTCGATATTTTCGAGTTAATTGTACTTACAGTAGACGCCTATATTTTTGACTATAATATTGCATGTAACTTTTTTGGTATTGTAATATAATTCAAATCCTTCTCACCGCTTAAAGTCCTATGTTTTTTCTATCTGTGGGCAAATTTTCAGCCAAATCGATTATGATGTATTTTGGGAATGGAGAAAAATGTAAAAAAACGGTATTTTAACGTTTCTACACTATAAAATTTTATCAAAAGCTTGTTTTGAATTAAAGTAACTTGTTATAATGCCATATAATGACATTTTTGAGTCGCTTCTATTAAAATATTATGTTTTCCATTGATACTTTACGATAGAAAATGCAAATTTGTATAAATAAACACCAAATCACTGTAAAATCGCATAAAATAACATTTCGAGAAAAAAAGAAGAAGAAGATTTTTTGACCTTAAATATCTTATTTTTACGTCCCAAAGAAGCTATATACCAATTTTCAGACAAATCGGAGGTCCAAAATTTTTTTTGCTCCAAAATTGAGTGATTTGAAATGGAATGACCCGTTGTAAAATTCGCCTACTTCTATATGGCATAGGAAACTGCAGCAAGCATTGTAACGGGCATGTTCTACACCATTTTAGCCTCTATGTATTTGTCGCTGGTCGTCTCAGTCGCTTTTTAAACGTTGAAGTGTGTGTACACTTCCAAGTGCAGTAAGTGAATATTTTATAAATGGACACATCACCAGTGAAGGCGGCCCAGGTAGTTGCATTATTATGAGAGGGCTATATTCAGAAGACTGTCGGCCGTCGTCTCCTTATGACACAGTCTGCAGTCTCAAGTGTTTACCATTGATACTAGGAAACCGGTGGCTATAGTCGATGACCAGGTTTGAGTCGGCTAAGTGTAATGCCAGAGATGGATGATCGATTCATTGTCCTGAGTGCTTTGCGGAATCGGTACGCGACAGGAGTTGAGCTTGAGCAATCCTTGAGAAATGTTCGAGATGTCATCATCACTCAGTGGATTGTTAGGAGAAGAGTTATGGTTGCCACTTAAGCTCCCAGGCAAGAGTGTTATTCTCTGATGAGAGTCAAATGTGCTTGTAAAGCAATGGCAGAAGACGACGCGTCTATCGTAGTCCCGAAGAACAATTTTCCCAGTGTTGCAATGTCAAAACACTGAGCTATACAGGTGGTTCGTGTATGTTTTGAGGTGGTATATCTTTAGAAGAAAAAACAGAGCTTGTGTTCGTGCCTGGTGCTTGCCGCGGAGAGGGGTTTGACAGTAGATCGTTACATTACGAATATTTTCAAGACTATGTCGTTCCTTACACAGGCTACATAGGCGACAGCTCCACGCTAATACACGATACCGCTCAAAGTCACACAGCGCGATTTACAATACCTGGCCAACACCAACATAACAACAATGGACTGACCTCCATTGAGTCCGGATATGAATCTCATCCAGCACCTACGGGATGAGCTCAAACGCAGGGTTCTGATCCGTAACCAAGCAATAGCGACAGTGAAGGAGCAAAAAACTGCATTGAAGTGTGGGAATAGATTCTTCAGGAATCAGTCAGAAAGTTAAGAAGGTCCTTAAGATCTCGCATGGAAAGTGTAATATAATACTCAGCATTAATTAGCATTATTAAATATTAGTTTTGATTTTTTATGTTAATTTACTTCATTAATAAAATGTTTTTTTACATATAATATTAAGAAGTTATCTTCGTTATGTTATTTAGTTACTAATTTTATAGATATTGGTGTCATTGCAAAAAAATTACTTCTGTTCACAATATTTTATTTCTAATTTTACATACATGTGGATAGACACTTGTCAAACAACGCAGTCAAAACATTTAACTTTTGAGTCGATTTTTTTGCTCGCAATTGTAGAATGTCTAGAGTATCTGACGAGATTGGACAACTTGGAGTGAGTAGTGAAGATGGTTTTGATGTTTAGTTAGAGGGTTAATTAAGTTCTGCTGATCTTGTCAGTGGCACCTTTGAAAAGAGTTAGAAAGATTTTAGGTTGATCGGGCGGTAAGTTTTCTTTATTGGATGGAATGGGATTTATATGTTTCTAAAAGCTCCTATTGATTTGGGTTTTGTGGTAGCCGTTTTGCAAAGACTGTTTGCCTTATTGAATTGATTTCGGATGGTCTTTAATTGTCATTGCTAATTCTTATGGAACGGGAAACAAGAGTGTTGATAACTGAATTGAGTTGGGCGGGGTGATCATGTGACTGGGCATTGAGATAACGGTTTGTATGGGTGAATTTTCGATACACGAAATAGGAAAACCTGTCAGGTGGCTGTTTCTGAATAAGAATATCAAGGAATGGCAATGACGCCTCAGACTCAATTTCCATCGTAAAGTGAATACTGGGATGTATTCCATTCAAGTGGGAGAGGAAGAGATCTAATGTATCTTTACCATGAGGCCAAATGACAAAAGTGTCATCAACGTACCGTAACCAGCAGGTGAGCTTGAGATTTGATGATGACAGAGCTATTGTTTCGAAATGTTTTATGTAAATGTCAGCTATTACGGGAGGGAAAGGAGATCCCACTGGGGCACCTTTGATTTAAAACTAAAAATGATTTTGAAATGAAAATTATTTATAAGGCATGCAGTGTTTTATAAGAGATAATGTGTCTTGGGGAATTTGATGTTAAGAGTCCAAGATGGAAATGGTTTCATCAATAGGAATGTTGGTGAATAAAGAAACAATATCAAAGCTAACTAGTATGTCTGACGGTGACATAGGAAAGTTTGTCAGAAGATCAATAAAATGGAAAGAATTTTTGACAAATAAATGACAAGACGCTTTTGGCTAATGGTTGTAGGGATAAGGCGAGATGTTTTGCCAATATTTGAGTGGGGCAATTGTATGTATGTATATGTTACACTTGAAGTTTCCGCGAGAGCTATATGTGCTTTCTGTTGTTTTCCGGGTTTGACTCCGCGTTGAATAATTCTGGTTTTGAGAAAAACCATTATTTTGACAAAACCATTATTTTTGTCAAAATAATGGTTCTTCTCAAAACAAAAATTATTCAACGCGCAGTCAAACCCGGAAAACAACAGAAAGCATATATATGTATATACGAATTTCACTAATTTTTTGGGTATCGCAGTCAAACTGGGGCCTTAAAGTACAATATTATCTAATATCCGAGCTTTAGGAAATGTTTATTTCCCTTATTAAATGATTATTTGTATATATATTATATACTGATTTTTAATACATTTTTATTATTTTTTCCATGCTCTTTTCTCTTCTATTGTAGTATATGCTTTAAAACGCAAAATTTTATCTCCGTGTTACTACCCAGCCATTTTTCTCTATTTGAAAGATATTTTATTATCATAACTGAAGGTCATTAGCGTTTGCTTTCGCTTTTAATTTCTCTGGGTTTATAGTAACAAGTATTACTATTTACTCTTATATTATTTCTTCTATTTTTGAATACTTATTGCTTTTAAAATTCATGCACGAAGTACATGGAACGAATAAACTAATAACAGATTGATTTAAATATCACGGCATAGCTCATCTCTACTCCATTGATGGTCTCAATTCTCGGACCATAACTAATCCCCATAGGAGGATTAATGAAATCGTGTCTTCGATCGACAAATTAATTATTTCAGATAAATTTGTGTAGTGGTATGTGTAAGGGTACGTTTCTATCTGCGAACTTATCATGTAGTAATCATTCTGTAAAACGTATTCTACAAGGATAATGTCCCATTATTTCCCATAGAAAATACTTAATTATAAAAATGCCACAAGGAAATAGCTTCAGAACAACATTAAGGATAATATCCCTATGGAAGCTTGTTTGACACATTCACCACCCGAAACAGTATTCACAGGCAACATATTTTAAGACCTTGAGGAATTTTTATTACTTGATTTTTATTCTTTGTTTTGTTCCATGTATTTTATTAATGACAATGAGAACATTGACAAAGAAGGCAAATGAATACCAACTACTCGTATTTCTTGCCTTCGTAGACTATGAAAAAGCGTTTGATAGTATCGAGATGTGGGCTATAGAACAAGCTATTAATAATATAGTTTCGAGATATAGACGACTAATACATAATATATAATATATGAAAATGCAACTAGGATAGTACAACTAGACGAAAATACAAATCTCATCCTCATTAAGAGAGGCGTGAGACAAGGTGACGTAATATTGCCAAAGCTTTTCAACCTAGCCCTAGAAGACTTCTTCAAAATGACAAATTGGTCAACCTATGGCATTAACGTTAATGGCAAGAAGCTAAACCACCTCAGATTCGCTGACGACATTGTGATTATAGCGAGCTCATTCGAGGAATTGCAAATTATGATGGAGGAACTCGCAGGCAGCTCCCAATACGTCGACCTAAAAATAATGACAAACATAGATGACCCCAGACGTATAACTATAAAGACAGTGAGATAAAAAAAGTCCAGGAACATATCTACCTAGGCCAAATCCTGAAACTTGACAAAGACAACCAAAGTGCGGAAATTATTAGGAGAGCAAGACTAGCATGGACAGGATTTGAAAAACTTAGTTAGATACTTAAGAACTGCAAAATACCTCAATATTGAGAAGCAAAGTGCATCCTTCCTATCATGACATATGGATGTCAAACCTGGACCCTCACCAAGGCCAGTATGAATAAACTGGCCACAACAGAAAGAGCAATGGAAAGAGCAATGTTAGGTATACGACTATCAGATAAAAAGAGGAACGACTGGGTAAGATCAAAAACAAAAGTCAAGGACATAACAACAAAAGTTGCCAAGCTTAAATGGAGCTTCGCAGGTCAGACTGCTAGACAAAAAGACCAAAGTTGGAATGCAACAATACAACATTGGAGACCATACCAAAGTAAACGACCGAGAGGAAGACCACAGATAAGGTGGGTTGATGATATTAAAATAGTAGCCGGAAGAAATTGGAAATATGTTGCTGATGATAGAGACCGATTGAAGGAGTTTAGAGAGGCCTATGTCCAAATGTGGACGATAGAAAGCTAAGAAGAAGAAGAAGTATTGTATTAAGACAAATCATAGAAGAATCTATGGAACTTACGATACCACTATACATTTGTTTTATAAATTAGCGTAGAGCGTTCGACAGGGTAAAATGACAGATACTACAAGAGATAGACGTACCACAACACTTAATTTCTTAACTGTACTGAACTATACAAACACATTGCCGGAACAGTTAAAGTCCTTGACACACTTTTACACGAATTCTAGTTAAAACAAGGTGCCAGACAAGGATGTATACCATATCCACAGGTATTTAACATATGGGGAGCTCATTATGAGACGAGTGCTTGAAGGATGGGAAAAGGGCATCTTAATAACCCGACCGCCCGATCAAGTGGCATCATCAAGTTCATCCAGTTGTTCTACTATCAAATACTTTCAACATTGCTTCACTATTTTTTAGTTAACAATACTCGTTTTTTTAATAATTTAGTTTATTAAGATTTTTTGAGAACCTCCACCATTTTGAATTATTTGGATTTTATATAGATTAATTGATGTATTTAAGATTCAGTCCAGGAAAATAATCCAATTTGCACATTCAATATCTATAGATAAAATTCACTTAGAGAAAATTCTAATAGTTTTAAATTTTTGGTTATACTAAGGTCACCTATAATAAGTATCCTATAATTATTTTAAAGAAGTCATATATCTATTCTGTATTTAAATTCCACACTCATGTGTCTTTAATTTGAAATTGTCAGATACATTTTTGTCAAGGTCAAGACTATTTAATACTGAGAGATCTTTTTTGTGGGATTAATGGCTTTTTTTACAATTACTATCTATATTAAAAACACTTCCCTAGTTTCTCTTTTTTCTCCTTTGACTGTTTCCTAGACTTTTACATTGACACTAAGGCTGGGTAAATATTTGTTTAAGCCTTTTGGGGAAGTAATATAAAACGATCATGAGAAGTCATAGACCCTCGCCCACCTGGGAGGAACCTATTCCGGCTACAGTCAGTCATTTGGAAAGCAAACTATGGAGCGTTCCAGCTCCATTTTTGGTCGATGTCATCTGTGCTTGCAGGAAGCATAGTTTTGCACCATCCTGGTGCTCATTTTCTAGCAACCTTATTAGGAGTCGTTTGGGTTTGTTTGGGAACATTTAAGTTTTGTGACTATTTTGTGACTTTTGTAACTATGAAGTTCATATGACAGACATTTGGTTGATGTACTACGTTATTAATTACTTTTTGAAGTTATACTTCTTTACGATCAAGGGTGAAATTTTATACTGACCTGGCGCAGGCGCAGACAGACAGTATGTAGTTCGTTGCTAATCTTCCAAATTATGTATGTATCAGCGCAAATAAGTCATTAACCCGCCAGTGGTCGCTATATGAGATTTTCTCTCACGGTTTCAGAAAATTGTGCACAAATTTTTTTGTGGGAAATTATACGCGCTGTAGTTCCTTCTAGTCTCCTAACTATCCTCCCTAGACAATCTAATAGACTCGTCCGCTCAGATAGTGACTCAGTTTACTTAGTATTACCAGATTGTTGAGTCAGTGCGCTTCATGTGAGAGATTCTCTCATCAAGCGACCACCCGCGTCACCAACTGTGTATAAAAATTAATTTTATTTTTCCCTTAAAACCTAAAATAGTATCCTTTTATGATGTAATAAAAGGCGCCGTGGATGTGGTCGATGATATGAAAATCTTATATTCTGTTTCACGGGTTAGTTGTATGTAGATGGTCACCATATATTTTTCAATGTTAAATATTGGCGGCATCAATAGTCACATTTTATATAAAGATAATAATAATAAAACAGAACAATGTCGTGTCTTTTTAAAGCAAATGGCTTTATGTAGATGGTCACCATATATTTTTCAATGTTAAATATTGGCGGCATCAATAGTCACATTTTATATAAAGATAATAATAATAAAACCGAATAATGTCGTGTCTTTTTAAAGCAAATGGCTTTATCGTTGATGACACCTCATCTTTTTTGAAAAATTTTGTAAAGAAAGGCAAAAGTTGGATATGTGAGAGAAAATCTCACGCGCGACCACTCGCGTAACAACCTATCTAGCGACCAATGCCAGGTTAAAAGAATATATTAGGGTTTTTAGTAAATGTATTATTTATTATAATTTTTGTGTCTTTGGATTTGTCTTCTTCGGGAATAAAATATTTTATAATAATAGTCAGTATATCTACTTTAAATTTTAAAGTATTTTTATACCTCACTTGGTTTTACTGAATGTCTCAGTATGTATGAGAAATCTTGTAAGCTGTCAAAGCAAAGGGAGTTTGGCTCGGTGGTAGCGCGTTCGACCGGAGATCGAGAGGTCCCTGGTTCAATTCCGTGTGTTACCTTTTTTATTTTTAGTATTGTTTTAGTAAAAATTTTTGGAAAGTAGTAAGTAAAAATTAGTTTAATCTTTATATACAAATAACCTGTTGAAAGTATATTGATTTTGTTAAAATCATATAATAGAAGTATAACTTCTTACGTGCGTACAAAGTACACACACATTATTTTTTTAAGATTTAGCTTACTTTTTTATATAACATTGAAAATATTAGTGTATTTAGTTCCCAAACTGTTGTATCTACGGTAAGTTCTTGTGCACACGAAATGAGCCCAGAAAATTAAGTTTTTTATATTTTATTTTTTATTTAGGTCGATTTTATGTCATTATATAAATTTAGGTTGTATTAGTTGCTTGTTTCCCAGATATTTCGTTGTTCATTTGCTTTTCTTCATTTGTTCGGTTAATTCAGTTCGTCGTTTAGGTATTTATCTTAACTTCATTTCTATAACTTTCGTTCATTAAATTTTGCTTAATTCATTATAGTATTTTCTTTAGGCAGGCTTGTGCCTATTAATATTTATATTTTCATATTTGTTGGTTCTAATTTAGTTGTACGTAGCAGGCGTACTACTGTAAACTCTCTCTTAACGGACACCTCTCTTCGCCGGACACCTCTATACGGACGATTTTTAAAACAAAAATTATTCGGCCATATATGAACCTGTACCCTTTAACTCCCTTCGACGGACACTCTCAACAACGGACGCGGACAGTAAATGATGTGTAAGTGCGGACAGTAAATGGAAAAAATTTACATTATTTTCCAAATATTTTACAATATAAATCTATGTATATATAATACATTCATTATTTCAAATCAATACAGATGTCCACGACCTGATATTTGATACTGTTCACGTTGTCAACACTACATAAGTAATAAAAATCTAATGTTTTTGTTGGTCGGTGAAAGAAATGCGTCACCAGGAAATTGTTAATTGTGTTTTGACTGGAACAAGGATTTAAGAATTTTAACCGGAATGTCTAATTAAGCATATCCAATAGACGTCGTTGTATTTTAATAAGTGTTTTCTTAAAAATGTTATTTTCGGATTAAATTTCATAATAAATTTTGTGTCTAGTTTTAGATGTTTTAAGTTTGAAAGAAAAAGTCGATGTGGTTCGTTATGCAGAGAAGTATAAGTTAAGTGTTAGACAGTTAGCTGAAAAATTTGGAATTGGAAAACCTCAAGCCAGTGAAATTTTGAAACATAAATTTTTCCTCCCTAGGGAGGAAAAGTACGACTTTGCTCCCTACAATCAGGCCAGGAAAAGTATACTTCCGGTTGATGTAGGTGGAAAATTATGATTATATTAAATTTGTTAAAAAAATGCGCTAAAAACATATTCGTTTTACATTTCTTAATATAGCATTTACTTTGTATTATGAATCCCAATAATTGATTATTGATGAATTAATAACTCACAATAATTTTTTAATATTTCCGCAATTTCAGTCTAAAAGAACAAACTGTTTAGAGAATAAAACCACAACTACAAAATGACTAAAACGAAATAATTTTTGACAAAAGCTTTTAAAATAAACTAAATTTGTCATCCTTACAATATTTCATTCATTGCACTATATAATAATATGTATGCTAAAGTATACTTAAATGGAAAACATCCAACATCGCCATTAAAACTCGAGTCATGCAAAACTGACATGAATGCATTCATGCCCCCAAAGGAAAAAGTTCTGTTTGTTGAGAATGCTTTTAAATTGTGTGGTCAAGAATTGTGCTTAAATATACTTGATATTTCAACACAAAATGGCCCCACTGGCCAAAATTACGAATACAAGGCAATCAAGGTAATTGGAAAATACAAAAGATACGTTTGTGTTACTGGCAGTAACTAAAGAATATTAATAACATACATATGTTTTTATTTTGCCTTTTGAAATAAAACTCTGAGAATTCAATAAAATGACCGGCGGGTGTAATTTCCTCACCAAAATAATCTTTTGCCTGCGTTTATAAGGATATGTCATAATCCCACAGGTATTTTCCTCACCAAGACCAAAATGGTTATTTCAGTTATTTCAGGTAGCTTTTACTAAAAGGCATTCAATTGAATTATTTATCTACTATTAAATTACAGTAGGTACCTATAATTATAATAATTAATTAATTAATTATAGTATTTTATTTTTTTGTCACAATTGGAATTTTGACAAAAATGGCATGTTTAATAGAAAGTGATCGCGGTGAAAGTTTTAAAAAGTGAAGAAGTGTTCTGGAGGATAAAACAACTTGTAGTGCGAAATTTTTTACTATTGGTGCAACTTTTACAATATCTAGAAGTAGCCGACAACATAATCATGAACCAGATTGTCAGAAGTTAGATCGAAAACAACCTTTGTACAACCTTTATACTTGTTCAAAAAAATAGATTTTGCAAAAAAATTATTTTTTTTTTAAATCTATGGGTTATTTCACCAAACTTTTTAATTCATAGTCAAATTTGATATTTTTATAAAAAATTAAGTAATCGTGAGGGGAAAAAACAAATAAGCCATTTTAATTGCCTATTTGTCTAATTTGTAAAATTATTATTAGAGATTTCAAAAACCCTATACAGGGTGAAATTTTTTCTAATACCAAACGAACTAATTTTTTAAAGCCGGGTAAATCAGTTGATTTGGTGGTAACAGTGTAACAATTGACCAAAATAAGAGACACATCGATATTGCTGTTCAAAAATTATGACGAATACAAATTTCTGTAAAAATTAACAACTCGCTCTGTATATTATTAAACAATGGGAGCAGACACTTTTTAATGATCATTTGTTATTCCCCATAGGGGTCTCCATACGAAGTATGAGTATGTACAGTTCCTCATGATTCACGCTGTATGTCTGAATTGCCGATATTATCTAATGAGTCAGATTAAATAAATTATTAGAAGAATTTTTTACTAAGTAACAACATTTTTGTTTAATTCATTAATATTTTTCTTATTTTGACAACGGCATCCGATTTGGACGTCGAATCGTTAATAAAATCATTTTTTTAGTAAAATTGTGGCTTATTTCCTATCAAAACTAGTAATTATAAAAATGCCACAAGAGAATAGCTTGAGAACAACATCTTTTCTTTTAGAGCAAAATAGGTATTTTGTTTTTCCTTCGTTAATTTCTAGACTTCTTTTCCGTGCTTCCTTTGTCAGTATTGTTACTGCTTCTTTTAATCTTTCCTTGTCTCTTCCCATAAGAACTATATCACCTGCATATGCAACTATTTGTTATAAGAAGTGGGATGTAATTAGTTGCTTTAATTTCGCTGGCTTAATTGTTCCTTTATGTTGAACAGTGTGGTTGACAGGGAATCGCCCTGTCGCACTCCTGTTTCTATTGCAATTGATTTTGTGCTACCTTCATCTGTCCTTACTTAGCTCGAGATCCATCTATAGTCATTTTTGTTAATCCGATTAACTTTGCTGGTATATCTTGATTTTTCATTTCAATAAATTATTTATTTCTTTCAATACAGTCAAAGGCTTGTCATAAGTATACGAAGAGGATGTGGAATTCTATGTTGTGTTCGTGGCATTTTTCGATTGTTTGTGTAATTATGTGGATCATATCTGTAGTGGATGTGCCTTCTATGAATCCTTGCTGGTGGTCCCCAATTTTTTTCTCTGTGAATTGAGCGAGTTTTTGTCTAACGAGAGCTCTTAGAATTTTATATGTTGTACTCAGTGGAGATATTCCTCTATAGTTGTTACAGTCTGTTGCAAATGCAAAAAATCTGTTGCTGTTAAACAACTTAAAGTATCGTTTCTAACCAAATGTCAGAACTTTGTTTCTATGGCGACGGGATCATTAAAAACATTAAAAGAACTACTGTTTTTATTATTCCGAGTGAACGTTTTTTTTTTATTATTAATGTATACTTCCTCGACATTCAAACTACTAGGTATACACTCACAAATTTAAAAAACATACAAAATACGAGTGTCACGGAATTTTTATCAGGAGTGTAGGTATATATTTTTAAATAGTTCCACCGGCATAGTTAAAATAAATTAATCAAATAAATAAAAATAAGACAAATAATGAAATCCCGCTGGATTTTATGAGCAACTGTCTGGATTTAGAAGTAAATTTCCCAATCCTGACCTGAGGGTAGAATTAGAGGAGGATTGCTAGACCAGCCATTGTTTACTTTTACTTTAATAACACTGATTCAAACCTCGAGGTCATTGCCCTAAATCCAGTAAAGTGATTTAACATAAAGTTAGTGCGCTGAACCGGAGAAGGGAATCCATCTTTAGCTACCACTTAAAGCGATTTTAGCAAAATCTCGACGTTTGAAATATACGAGGCATTTATTGGTCGAATATTTAGGGTGAATTTAATGAATTTTGCTAAATCAATGGTTTGCTAATAATGTTAATTATGCTGTTGGACAAAAATAACTTCCAAAACCTTGAATTCTTTGGGTATAGGTATATTAGCTAAAGATATGGCGGTCAAACTTTTGTAGACAATCTTTTAAAATGTAAAAAATATATACCTGCTATTGTAATTTATTCTAATACTCGTATTAAAATATATAAACTTTGTACTTAAATTGTGTAAGCTCCCTGTTTAATATCGGGTAATACAATCTCCCCGCTATTTATTTAAGCTATAAAAGCAGCGTTTAGACGCCGCGATAAATGCGGGCAATTTATTGTGACGATAAATTGCTACGATTTATTTATTTGTTTAAAGCTTGTTTAGACGCTGCTATATATTGTTGAGATTGATTATAAACTGAAACAACTCGATCGTTACAATAAATTGATGCAATCCATTCAATACATGCAATCTAACTCCAATTCCGATAAATCGCTGCGATGTACCGTTTACACACGACAAAAAATTGAAACAACTCGATCGATATCGATAAATTGCTCGGATTTATCGCGGCTTCTAAACGCTGCCTAAGGGTTTGCTCACTACGGAGAGCAATGGATTGTATCCGCGCTCCCACCCTTGCTCCCTGGTAATTATATTCGTGAATTCTCGCATTTAAAATAATGTATTTATTTTACATAGCGATCGAAACTATATTATTGATCGCTATGTAAAATAAATACATTATTTTAAATGCGAGAATTCACGAATATAACGAATATAAATATCAGGGAGCAAGGGTCGGAGCGAGAATACAATCCATTGCTCTCCTATCCAAGATGGTGGAAAGTAAAAATGTGCCGTCACCTCTCTCTATAGTAAAAGAGGTAGATTTTGAAGAGAATACATTTAAATGTTGTCAAACGAAGCCTAATAAAACACTCGTTTGTATAGTATGTGGAAATAGTTATCATATCTCATGTGCTGTGAAAAACAAAGTGAAATTCTTCAAGATAGGGGATTTGCGTGTAATCTGTTGCCAAAATAGTGATGGACAACCCATCGAATCATTTAGTGCCATAGCGATAGAAAATCAGTGGTTAAAAAGGCTGTTAGCTGAAAAAGATGATAAGTACAATTTATTATTAGATAACAATAATCTATTAAAATCAAATAATGAACATTTGCTAGAAAAATTAAATTTATTGAAATCAGAAATAACCAGAACCAAAATCTCACAAAAACCCAACACAACTGCTAAGGAGGGTTTAATAAAAACTCAAGGTAATGAAGATAAGACGGCCAGTGTCCAGTCAACGAATTCTAAATACAAAACAAACAGTGAAACTCACTCAAATAAAAATTTTAATGATAAAAACACCAAACATGTTGAAAGGAATTCTAATATACAGGGCAATTCAAAAATTACTACAAACAAATTAAATGCACAATTAATGGATATTCAAACCAAACAGACATATGACTACATTACAAATTTAACTGTCGAAAATGAGGAAAGCACAAAAATGAATCTTAATCATATCACAATGGGGAGTTCAGAGAATAAAATGAACGATGAAGGATATCAGATTGTGACAAAAAGACGCAAGAAAATAATGGGAACTGGAATTGGTGATAACGATTTCCATGGAAAATTCGAAAAACCAGACAAAAAATTGTGGCTATTCATCTCAAAAGTTCCGGATAGTGTAAATGCGGACCACATCAAGAGTTTCATAATAACTAAGACAACTGCGAGGATATACAAGTAAAATTGTTTCCAATTGACCAGATTTTTTATTTAGCGTATGGCTTAATTATATCACAGAATATATTTAGATTTATGCATTATACAATGCATCACAAACAGATGTCCAATTTTTTTATATATTCGATTGACCCTTCGGTTGCCATTACAAAGTCTATAGGGTCGCCTGTGTATGCTCTGCGTGGGCAGTCCTGAACAATGTGACTGATCGTCTGTCTTGCAGCGCCGCAGTCACAAGAAGGCGAGGGGAGTTTACCCCATCTGTGGAGGGAGTCGGCGCATCTTCCACAGTTTGTTCGAATTCGATTAAGGGCTGCCCAAATCTTACGGGGACGTTCAAATTCGCCAGGTTTCCCTATGATGTCCGGTAGACTATGGTAATGCGGATCTGTCCTACTTTCCATTGACCAGAAAAGAAGGGATAATCAATGTTTCATGATAGGTGTACTACCTGACTTAAGGGAAGAAATTTACAATCCTGCTTTTTGGCCGAAATAAATTGGCATTGAACGATTTAACTTTAGGTTAGGAAGAAGATTTTTAGATCGTGAGCATCGCAATAGAGGTCTGTCAACTGGAAAAGATAGACCAGACTCTTTTTTAGTCAAGTAAATCCAAGAGAAAATAATATAGTAAATGTTATTTTATAGTTAGTAGTTTAATGTATCTTGTACTGTGTTTGTACTATACCACGTTGTGTTTTATAAATGTAAACTCATTTTTAAAAACAAGAAATTTTCTGTCTCTCTCTCTCTCTCTGTCTCCGTAGTGAGCACAACTTAAGGCATCGTTTAACTAATAATAGTTAGGCTAATAATTAAAATTAAAAATTTGTTAAGGAAAAATTAGAATAGCATGGACACAGAAGAAACCGATCACAGTATACGAAATAATACGAAAGAATATGAAATAATAAGCACAATAAAAATATTTAAGTCGCAATATCTGGGGCACGTAATTAGGACACAGCAATATGAAATACTGATACTGATTATTAAAGCTCGGATTTATAGGCAACAAAAATTGAAGAAAAAGGCGCCTATATAGGCAAAGATTTTTATTAAAAAGGCAGAAATATTAACATTTAGGCAAAATATAGGCAATAAAGGAATATAACTTATTATTTATTGTACAAAGTGAATTAACGTAATATTAACTTAAGGCAGGTATATTTACACATTAGTATAAATAAACTAGTAACTAAATAACTGTTAATTAATAATTAAACATTGTAACCACTTAAAATTTTATCATTAATATAAACAACTAAATGTTTTTCAATATTTTCGGTCTTAAAACTATGTCTTCGATCACTTAAAATTAATTTGTACATTGAAAACGAACGTTCGACATCGACAGATGTAATTGGAGCATATTTCAGAGCGGATAATAAATCTGGCATAATTTGTAATTCCTCGGAAAATGTCCCATACAAAACTTTAGCAACATTAGATAAAAACGAAAAACCTTCATTCTTGTCGAAAACATATTTCATTTTTTTTTAATTAATTGACCGTTACTTCCAGGTGCCGATTTAATTTTCGTCTTTAAATTATCTATTAATTTTACTGACTCACATAAATTTATCTCTTGTTTTTCTAATAAGGTAATTGTGGTAACTATTAATTTATAATTGTCATTGATATAAGCGAGTTTCTGTTTCAATTTGGGATTTTTTAATATTTTTTTTTGCTTCTCGAATGGCTTCGGAAATATCATCATCAAATTCTGACATAACTAATTCTATTTCATTGCAGTGTTCAAAGTAAAAAAAAACTGCTTCGAGCCAGGTTCCCCACCTTGTAATTACTGGTTTAGGTGGCAAAGGGACACCGGGAAGTCTTTCTTTATATATTTGCAGCCTCAACGGAGCCTTTACAAAAACTTTTTCATAAAATTTATAAAATTATTTACCAACGGAAACAGATTTCTCAGCAATTCTATTTACCCCGTGGGCTACACAAGTGCAATGAATTAAATAAGGATAAAAAAATCTTTAAATTAACAGCAGCTTTTAACATATATGCCGCAGCATCTGAAAGCATTAAAACTATTTTATTCACTGGTATAGGGTTGGGTAAAAAGAGGTTTGTTAAACTATCTTGTATAAATCGACTTATTGTTAAATTGTTTGTTTTTTCCAATTCTTTAAGGGCAACTAAATAAGGTTTTCTCGCAAAGTTTTCGTTCAAAATTCCAATCATTAAATTAGCTATACACCTACCGCATACATCTGTCGTTTCATCCACGATAATATACAAAAAATTGCCCTCTAACTCCCGCTTAATTTTTGAAATATATTCCACATAACATTTTTCCACAGTATGTTTTCTCAATGTACTCTCGTCCGATAAGGATTTATTTTTCGAAAAAGCATTTAAAACTAGGGTTATTAACTTTATATAGAGGAATGTTGGATGCAATCATCATCTGGCATAAATCAAATTTAAATGCGTCTTCCTCCTTTTTTTTGAACTGCTTAAACTATCCCGCAGAGATATTTGGGCTAACTTAGAGGAATTTAATTTTTCCAAATTACGTTTATGAAGTGGGGTTCCACAATGCTGGTCAATAAAGTACTTTTTTCTACTTGAAATCTGAGAATTAAAAAAAAATAATTAGAATTCTAAAACCGCTTTAGAATTTAGTTATGTTGTGGGACGAGAAAAAAAGAGAAAAAATAAAACTTACCGATTTGCCGCATGGTGTACAAAATGCTCCATCTCCTTCTAGAGAAAGTTACGAATAAGGTGCGATCCATAGCCTTAATTTAGATGTCATCTTTTCACACAAATGTCTAAAACGTTTTAAAACGTGTTCTTTGCTTTTCGGTATACGCAACAAAATTAATCTAGGATATAGCAATTTGTGACTAAACTCTGATACAGTAACCGACTGTACAACTGATAATAAACTAATAAAGCTTAGGGATTTCCAAATCGTTAACCCTCAAGTCTCGATCAGGTACATTTTCCTAGAAATCTGTTATATAAACAAACCATTGATATTTTATTATTGACCCAAAATTTTATTATAGAATGGTTTAGTAATAGAATAATATCATGGGTAGTACCATGAAATTTTAAAAAAGGCACAAATAGGCGGAATTTACGAAAAAAGGCAAAAAGTGCAAAAAACAATTATAATAGGCAAAAGAGGCAAAAAAAGGCATTTTGCCTATAATCCGAGCTTTACTGGTTATACAGGGAAAGACAAGAGGAGAAAGGAGTACAGGAAGAAGGAGAATGTGATGTTTGAAACATTTAGGTTTAAATGGTTTAAATGTAGTTCCAAAGCACTTTTCAGAGCAGCCCTAAATAGAGTAAAGATCGTGATTATGATATCCAACCTTCGATTGAGATACGGCACTTAACGAAGAAGAAGAAGGAGTGTGAATGTGTGTATGTGTATTTTATAATTGGGGATATGTATGTGCCTAAGTGTATTCGAATAAAATTAAAATGTGCCTGTAGTGTGTTGGTATTGTCTAGGAGTTTACAACATTAACAAGCATTAGATTCAGTGTTCTCGTATAACGACCTCGGGCGGCACACATCGTGAAAGCGGGTTCCTGCTTACGGGCAGAAAACCGCGCGGTTCTCGCGCGCGGGTATGGTAACACAGTGAATACGGGTAAAAGCTAGAGAGATCGTTCAAATTTGGCAGTTGCGTCTACTACTTGTAGCAAAATGTCGTCTTCCGATGACGATATAATTGCTTTAGATTCTGTTTTGACTAAACTGAAAAGAAATAGAGTTGATGTATATCCTATTAATCTAGAAAGATTAATTTCTGGAGAATATCATCATCTATTTCAAAAATTAAAATATAATGAACTATTCTTCCAGTATATGAGAATGACTCAAGAGACTTTTAAATATATTTTGGAGAAAGTGGAGTATCGTTAAAAACAATATTAAACGCTCAACTTAGAGTCAACCAACAGAATATCGAAAGAGTTGAGCAATATACATATCTGGGTACGAATTTAAATAGCCAATGGGACTACTCAACAGAAATTAAACACCGAATAATAAAAGCGAAAGCAGCATACGTTAGAATGAGACCTATTTTCAACAGTCAAAATATATCATTAAAAACAAAATACTTCTGTTGAAATGCTACATATTCACAGTTCTGCTCTACGGAATGGAAGCGTGGACACTAACTGTTGCATCTATGAATCGGCTCGAAGCTTTCTAAATGTGGTGTTATAGTCGCATCTTACGTATATCCTGGGTTGACCGAATTACTAATGTGGAATTTCTGCGAAGAATGGGGAAAGAGTGTGAAATTCTCATAACCATCAAAACAAAAAAATTAGAATATCTAGGACATGTAATGAGAAATCAAGAGCGTTACGGCCTTCTCCAACTGATTCTCCAAGGGAAGGTAAATGGTAAAAGAGGACCGGGAAGAAGACGCATTTCCTGGCTTAAAAATTTACGAAAGTGGTATAACACCACTACCGCTGAACTGTTCCGCGCTGCGGTAAACAAAGTCAAGATAGCCATGATGATCGCCAACATCCGAAACGGATAGGCACTTTAAGAAGAAGAATTCTATCCTTCGGGAAGAAAGGCTTGCTATAACATTGAGGTAAGTAGTTTTGTTGTAAATTTATTTTTCAAGTACTTATTTAGTTAATAGTTAATACTGGAATGATTTTAGAAATACCAAGTCACGCAAAATTACCGTTTCAATAAGATTGACTTTATTACTTTTGTTTATTATAATGTAAAATTTATAAAATTAATCCATGGAGAACTATTAATTCTTATTATAAAAGAGGGAATAAACTAAACTCTTATTCGAGTAAACATTAAAACCGCGCGGAAAAAACTAAATTCTCATTCTAGCAAAAGCGGTCAGGCGGGTTGAAGCGGTTGGCCCGCGCGGACCTGCTTTGACTATGTTCGTGTACATTTAAAGACGTGCATTCTTTTTGAAAACGTTTAAAAGCGGGTTCGCGCGGTTTAACCGTAAGCGGAAACCGCCTCCACTGTGTGCGCCGACTCGGTGTTATCGTAAACAGCAGCCTAAACGTGGTCCGACCATATTCAGTCTATTAGTCCAGGGTAATAAGGTTTTTTCCATGACACTTGAACAGCCAGGGCACTGAAGCGTTTTTTCGACAGGTAATACCCATAAGAGCAAATTGTAACTCGTTGATTGGGAATAATAGGATATTTCAAAAACATTAAGTTTACAGAAAAGACAATTAAAGATTGAGATGGGCTACGAGATAGGATTACTTAAGCAATACAATATTAAATATCCTTTTCATCAGAATAATTAAAACTTACAGTATTAACTGACAATATGGGTTTTACATCCAATCCATATGCCACCCCCAACTCATATTTTTCATCCCCATTTTGAGTTATGATACTTTTCTTTATAAAAATTTTGTACTATTTCACAATTATAAGGTTATTAGGGACAATAAAACGAAACAGTTTAAATGTTTTATTAGAGTTTAAACAACAATTAATGAAAAAAATCGCAGTTATAGTACAATACCAATATAAAAAAACAAAAAATTTGGGCTCCCATTAAAAAAAAAAGAAAGTTTCTACAAGTTAGCGTAAAAATCCCTATAGTATTGTGGCATAACCGCTATATTTTTTTTCTTTTCAAAAAGAGAGAGCAGGCCAGCTTTCTTTTTTTCACTTATTCCCACTTTCCTCTTGTAAGCTTGTTTTAGAGTAACGTCACGTGCTGATGGAAGTCGTCGTTTGCTTTGAAGAACATTTATGGTTTTAAATTCCTGTTCTTTCTACGACATTTTATATAGCAGGTGACTAGGATTTTCTTTGGTAACTTTTAAAACGCATATTCCTGAGAGAGGGACTGACCCACCTTCTTCCGTCTTAAAAGAATCCTTCATGCCCATATCATTTGATAGTTGTTTTAGATCAAAAAAATTGTCATGACTCATTTCATGTACGTTGAATGGATTTCCATTCTTATTTGCTTGTCTATCCAATGTTACATATTGATCTGGTACGTAAACGTTCTATAACACTATATGTTCTATAAATTGATCGTTCTATAACAAAATGAACGTGGTCTCCCTCGTTCTGAGTATGACCAGTTATTAAAAATGTATGGGTGATGGACCTAATATTTTCCAGAATAGAAACTGCATGGACGTATAAAGCAAATACGAAGCGGTTCTTATTTTGTACGAAACAGTTGTCAGTATAAAATACATCTACCATTTCAGCATTTTTGACGTTCACAGACTGCATATAATTCCAAACGCATGAACCCACTTCATTTGCACCTGTGTGAGCAAGACCTTCGTGCCACATAAAGCACATTGCTTCCGTACTTTTAAGCTCGTACAATGTTAAATTATACACACTTAGTTTTGATACATAATAAAAAAAAGACGAGTCCCCTTGTGGACATGGCAATGCTGCCTGCATATCATAAACAGCGTCAATTTTATCCGGAGAATTTTTATCCATGTCCTTCTCTTTTCTTGCCAGTTCTTTGTCTTCATTATGGTTATTGTACTGTTCCTGAAGTTCTTGTTTTTCTACCTCGGAGGCATTAGTAAAACCCTGGCAAAAATCACTATCATTTTTTGGAATAAAAAAAGATAAATTAAACTCTCCTTTGAATATATTGGAGTACATCAAGTAGTTTACATTAGGTTTCCCGAGTTCTTTACAACGCTGCTCATAATCTCTGTGCAGGTCGGCAATAGTTTTTCCTCCTTCAATGTATTCTTTCTTTGATTGAGATCGACAGTACTGACTCTCCATTCGAGGAATAGATCGAATATGACTACGCACTTCTTCTTTCAACTCCTCAGGAACACTGCTATGTTTTTCATGTGTACCTCGATTATCTGCCTGTATTATTCCATTTACTTCATTATTTTGTTTGTGTAAAATGGTCTCAATTACTTGAGAGTTAATGCAAAGAGTTGCCATAAAGAGGGATTTGCAAACACGAATTTTTTCTCCTGCGTATGTAAAAAATGCGTTAAGTATCTAGTAAGAAAAAAATCTTTTAAGGAATATAATGATAAAATGAAATAATTTCTTGGATTTGAATTAAATTATGTTGAAGACAATGTTATCTAAAAATATCACGTTATACTTAGGTCAAAATTATATTCAAAACTATGTTAACTCAAAATGAAATAAAGATAAAATAACCTCATCTTCAAAATAAATCGTGACGTATGGGAACAGTTAGAATGGAACAACAATATTTCTACCTGTATATCTACATATTATATTTCAACCTCTTGGTTTATTCACAACAGCCTGCAGTGTGCACTGAATCGGAATCAAATCTTTCTACCGTGTATGCCAATTATAATAAAATAATTAACAAAAGGGCCCCCGTAAGGGTAACTGGCGCCTGTGTGCAAAAAAGGATTTTGGCGCCCCTTAAGGCATTTTGGATCATGTTTTTCTATTTATTTTTTGAAGGTAGGTAGGTAGGTAGGTAGGTAGGTTCTTGAAATAAAGCAAAAAACTGAACTTTAGAAGTCATACTTATAGTCCAGTCACTCACGGTAAAACATTGCAAAACCTCCGAATTTTAAAGAATTGCTTTCATTGGCATGGAATTTGGCATACACATACCTAACATGTCAAATAAAAAAAGTGATATTGTGCGGATGTGTGCTTTTGCCCTGGATGTGATTTTCACCCCTTCTCGGTGGTAAAAAAACATAGAAACGTTAAAAAAAGGAATTCGATAAAATTACTAATTTTAATCAACTTTTGTTCTATAGAATTTTTTCAGTAAGTTCAGTAAGTATTTTATCGAACAAAATGTTCTTACCAAAAATAAAGCTTATAAGAAAGTGAAAGTGTAATATTATTTCTTTTTTTAAGTTACGCTAAAAATAATGATGGTCCCTTTTTTGATAAAAAAAAATTGTGAAAATCACCCCCTAATTAGCGTCTGAAATGAAATTAATCGTTACCGCTTCACTACAAGTTACTTATGTATTGTTTATATTGATCTTAAGTTTCATCGGTTCAAAGTGCTTTTTTGAAAAGGCTGTTCTAGTTTAAAGGGCTTGAACGAGTCCTTAATCACGGGTGTATGCAAATTTTGAACAGCCATATCTTAACAAATTTTTGTTTTACAGGAAATCAAAAAATCCAAAATATTCAGAATAGAAAAACTTACATCTTTTACTGCTTGAGATTTTTGGTATCACCAATAATTTTTAAGTTATTTAAAAAAAAGCAATTTTTTTCAAGATAAAAAAAATTTTGTCTGAAAGATTTTTTTTACCAAAAAAAGGGACCAACTTTATTTTGAGCATAACTTACTTACTTTTGATGCTAGAAACTTTTTTAAAAAACAAATATAAAGCTTCTTTTAAACACTTCAAAGAAGTTTTAATGAGCTTTCCCCGAAATTCATTTTTTGGTTGTTTCACGTTGAAATATTCGATTTGGAATTTGAACAATAAGAACCTACTTTTCATTAGCTACAACTGTGCTTTTACTGGGTTTACAGACTTCATATGCCAGTCATTTTTTAAACTTTTTGTAAGCTATTTTTTTGATAAGAGCATTTCTTTCGATAAAATACTTACTTTTTTACGATAAAAAAAGGGTTTTTGTTAAAAAATTAACATATTCACTCGCAAATAACTCGAAAAGTATTAACTTAGTAAAAAAATTCTATAGAAACAAAGTTCCTTAGAATTACTCAGTTTATCCAATTCCAGGCTTATTTTGAACGTATGTTTTTCACCCTCGAGAAGGGGTGGAACCCACCCCCAGTGCAAAAGCACACATCGGCACAATATCACTTTTTTTCTTTGACTTGTTAGCTATGTGTATTATGTGTATGCCAATGTGTATTGCATGTCAATGCAAGCGGTTCTTTAAAATTCACAGCAAAAACCGTGAGTAAATGGACTATTATTTGTAGACTAAAATATCAAAATGAAGCAAACATATTAAAATCATAACAAAATAAATTAAAATGCCTGACTTCCGACATGGTCTTGCATATAGGAATCGGCAGTAACTGGATGATATACCTACTAATAAAATTTTGTGTGTATTTATTATACCTTCGTCTTCTTTATCTAATATTTCACAATCATGAAAGTTAATTTCGACCAATCCATCTCTTTCCCTCCACTTTTTCTTGTATAATAAGGCGAAGTAGATGGAATATAAGTCCTCTAATTATTATATGGCCGAAGTATTCTGTTTTTCTCATGTGTTTCTTCTATTTATACGTAATCCTATTTAATTTCTCAACTTTTATTTTAAAATTATTTTTTGTTTTTTTTTTTGTTTTTTTTTTTTCAAATTATTTGCAATTTTTTACCCTGGGTTTTGGCGCCCGTGTGCATTGCACACTTTGCACATATGGTAGGGGGGGCCCTGATTAACAAATAGACGCAGTAGCAGCATCTAATAAAAGATAGGCAAAACCCAATAGACTCCATTTCCAAATAAATAATATTTAAAAATAAAAATTTGAAAGATTTCTTATGTCGGAAACAAATTATCACTCATACCTATACCATATCCTTCTATAATTATAATTTGCAAGGAAAAAGTGCGATACATATGTAGACGTGGGTAATCTATAATATGCATTCCACGACACGCCAATTTATGTAGGTAAAGACTAATACATTTGATTCCTATATTTAAATTACGAATATGGGGAAAGTGATATCATCCATTAAAGGTGGGGGAGCGCGGAAAGACGCATGAAGATCCAGTGACGTACACTCACTTTTATTTCAACGTTAATTATATTATATTTTTTAAATATTATTTGGTAAAATTGGTCACAATATATTTTTATTTACAGGATTTTACTGGTGTTTCGATCGCTATATCCAAAGACCGTTTTCAAAGATATAAATGATATCTAACAATAAAACACTGACAACTTTTATTTTCGTTACTTCCACAAAACTTATTTTTAAACTATGTAACTACAGCTGTTTCAGCAGAGTGCCTTTCACAGGTGATTTATTTTACGATGTGTTTGCCTTTTTAAGTCTTCAACTGAAGAGGTTGAGGAGTGGGGAGCTATTTGTCTCAAGTTGGTCATTCAGAATTATATCTGTATTTTTCATTTTATTAATTTCCATAGATTCTAATATATCTAGATAGCTTATCAGGCCTTTATTTTGAGTATGAAGAATTTGAAACTGTCCATTAAATGAATGATTAAGATCTAGAAGGTGAAGTGCAGGGGCGGTTTCTCCATTGGTTCACTTGTGCAGTGAACACCCAATCAAATTTTATTAAAACACATATTTTTAAAAATCTCATAAATATCATTAAAATATTTTTTCTTAAATCTTATAAATATCATAGTATCATTAAAATATAACTGTATTTATTAATCTCATAATTTATTTGCACAACACCGCTACGCTAGATGCACGTGGTAAGTGCAGAATTCAAATTGAACCCAGCCACTATACAGTAACCCTATAGAAGAACGAGAGCTCTTAAATACGTGAACCAGTGATTCTCCTATCTTAAAACATTGACGATTTGTGCACTGCACACAGAGACCGGGGCGGAGCGTTTAGATTCACAGTTTGGCATTTTCTGTTGTGGGATTTTATTAAATACAATATTGGTAGGTAGTTTTTTTAGGATGGAGCCTTATTCAGTGAAGTTTATAAAAGAAAATGCAAATAGTTTTGAAAATCGACTTCTTATAAAAATAATGGACTAACTTGGCCGGAGATAAACTTGGTGCAAGAATGTGCAATAAGAAACAAAAAGTTTAAACATCGTTTTAAAGTTGAACAATATAGAAAAACTTGATTAGACGTGATAGACGTGATTATGTGGGTGTGATAAACTACATTCTTTATTTTGTTTTCCATGTTTAGTTTTTCAAAGAATAAAACTATAATTTCAATCTCGGTCTTTGGATGCCGTTAAAATAAACGGATTTTTAAACAGTTTCGACAAAGCCATTTCAATATTCGTAACTTCTGCCTCCACCTTCACCACCGAAGAAGCGTCATCATTCAGTAGGTATCATATTCTGCACAAAACAAAAAGAGTGTGTGACATCCTGACTAATCGGGTCAAAGATAGGTTTCATTTTACAGAACATCTTTTGGCGAGGCCCCAAAAATTTTTCGCCTTCAGCGCTTATTCACCGTTTGTATAATTACATTCTTTAATTGAACACCCTCCTTAAATTACCACGAGCCGCCACTGGTGAAGTGCGTATGTAGAAGTGTCTGTTTTCTATTGTTGAAAGCCCATTTGTGTTCTGCTATTCGTTTGTCAAAGGTTCTGCCAGTTTGACTGATGTAAGTGTTTGGACAGTCACCACATGCCAGTTTGTAAACACCACTCTGTAATTGCTTTCTCTTTCTGCTCTTATGGTTCTTAATGTATTTGCCTAAGTTGTTATTAGTTCTGAAAGCTGGTGTTATTCCTTTCTTTTTTATGTCTCTGGCTATTTTTGTTGATATCTTGCCTGTATACCTATGTGATAGAGCAGAATGTACTGGGTTTTTTCTGTGATGGTGGATAGACTAATTTCATTATATAAATGATAGTTATATTTATTTTATTTGTTTATTATATGTAGATATTTATATATTCTTATGTTATTTATTTTCTATTTTTTTTAACTTTGAAAGCAGTCTCTGGAGTAGAGATCGAAACGTCAGTAAGTTAAACATGTAAATAAATTAATATATTGTAACATTTGTCTGAATTATGGTGGGAACTTAACTTAACATATAACATATACTTAACATACACTAGACGAAGGACTAATTAAAAAAATTGCCGGTACTTGGGTACTTCTGCATATTGAAGTACCGGCAATCAATTTTTATCTGTTGGTCCTTCGTCTAATGCTAGTGTATGGTAAGTACCTATGTATATGTTATAAGATGCCACCATAATTCAAACTAATGTTAATAAAATTCGAGGATACCTTCCTTTTTTTAACCAAATGCCCCTGAAGATGCTCTAGGAGCGAAAGTATACTTGAGTAAGATTTAATAAAACTCAGTGCTCGATATCTGCCTTTTATTTCCGTAAATTTAATATAATCAAGCATTCAACCACTTCCTATTTTACAAACACTAAGCACTACAAACTTAGTAAACTAATAGAAAATGTTAATCGCTGTCTAAATCTGAAAATGCAGTGTTGCTCTTAAAACAATTGGGTTGTTCGTCCATTGTATTTATAATTTACACATTGTATTTATATTTATTTATAATCACAGACTATGTATAATTAAAAATTCACTATAAATAAGCAGAACATTCAACTCCCACAGAACCGCCTATGTAAATGAACGTGCCTTGCTACTCTTATTGGAAAGAGGTAAAGAATAACTGTTTCTTTTGTAACCTAACCCTTTTATCTATGGATTCGTGATTTATTGCCTCAGTTTTTACTAATTTTTACTATTGAAAAAAAAAATGTTTTTTTTCAAAAGATATTTTTTATGACGGTAATAATCGATGGGTCGAAAAAATTCAGGGTTTTTATGGCCATAGTAGACCAATTGTGCTATAGAGAAGCACAAATAAATGTAGTAATTATACATTCCGTGATTTCTTATGAGAAAACGCAAATTAAGCAGTAGTTTTCGTGGGCCGCTGTGTACATTTAAATTTGAGGTGATTCCGCTTTTAAACAATGATATCACTCTTCTCATTTGAGGAATTATAGCATAATACTCAATACAAGAGTAAAAACTAATGTAGGTCACAGTAAACAACCTCTTAGTTTTTTTAGAACAGCCTGTAGTGTGCTCTTAATCGAAATCAAATCTTTCTGCCGTGTATGCCAATTATAATGAAGTAATTAACAAATAGACGCAGTAGTGACATATGATCAAAGATAGGCGGAACCAAATAGATTCCATTTCCAAATAAATAATATTTAAGAATAAAAAATAAAAGATTTCTTAAGTCGGAAACAAATTCTCACTCTTACCTATACGCTATCCTTCTATAAGTTGCAAGGAAAAGGGCGATAAATGCATAGACGTGGGGAATCTATAATATGCATTCAACTGGAAATGGAGTCTATTGGATTTCGTCTATCTTTAATTAGATGTCGCTAACGTGCCTATTTGTTAATTACTTCTTTATAATTGGCAAACACGGCCAGAGGTGGCTCTAGCCCATGTAGCGCCCGTGTGCAGTCGATGCCCTGGCGCCCTTTAGTAGACGCGCAGTCAAAATGGAATAGTTGAATAGGTACTTACTTAGTACTTTTACATAGGGTATTACGTACTCTTATAATGCAAACAAAAATCCAGATAAAAATAGTGCAATATTAAATGATGTCGGGAGCCAATAGATATCCACAGCGTCAGAACAACCTACCCAAAAATCTGTTAAAAATATTTAATTAAAAATGAACTTTTTATCTATGAGGTAAGGTTGAAAATTGGTTGAGGTTGATAAAATGATGAACTACATACCACGTATTTTCAGTATTACTTAAAAAACCAACAACAAATTGTTAATATGGATAATTTTTGAGGAGCTCTGACTCCGCTGAAGTCGCAATAATAGTGGTAGTGTTCTTCTTAGGGTGCCTGTCCGTTCCGAACGTTGGCGATCATTCTGGCTATGATGACTTTGTTGGTTGCTATACGGAATAGTTGTGTTGAGGTCTTTCTATACCATGCTCTCAGGTTAGCAAGCCAGGATATTCTTCTTCGTCCTGAGGTCCTTTTTCCTTCAATTTTACCTTGTAAAATGTATTGGAGTAGCTCGTATCTGCCTCGATTTCTCATTATGTGTCCCAAGTACTGCAGCTTACGGGCCTTCACGATGTTGACTAAATCTGCGGTTGTGTTCATCCTCTGTAGTACTTCTTCATTGGTGAATTTGTCTGTTGTGTCAATGGTATCTTCAGGATCCTTTTGTACAACCATAGCTCGCAAGCCTGAAGTTTCGATAGAGTTTCTGCCTTCAATGTCCACGTTTCTACTCCGTATAGACGCACTGAATACACGTAACATTTAAGGAGCCTTATTTTTGTTTTTAGGGTGAGGTCGTGGCTCTTGAAAACAGAGCTCATAGTAAAGAATGCATTTTTTTCCTTTCCGATGCGACATCTAATCTCTTGAGTATTGTCCCATGACTCATTGATTATACTTCCCAAGTAGTTGTATTGTAAGACACGTTTAATTCTCATTTGGTTCACATACAGATTTGCTCTAGTTATGTTTTGCTTGCTGATGATCATTAGCTTGAATTTGCTGGTGTTTATATCTAGTCCATATGTTCTACTTGTTTCCGTTATTTTGTTCGTTAAGTTTTGCATACCGCAGGTTACTGAGCTTGATTCCATTTTTATTGAGATGCCTTCATCAATATGTTTTAGAGTTTAGAGCCTCTTCAAAAATGTGCTTTGAATACAGATTGAACACCAGCGGTGAAATTATGCATCCCTGTCTCATTCCCGTTAAGATTTTGACCTGATCTGTATATTCTCCATCTATTCGGAGCACTGCTGATTGATTCCAATACAGGTTAGCTATTATTTCAGGTATTTTCCGTCAATCCCTGTCCTCTTTAGTCCGTTCTTTAACGGTAAAATATTGCAAAACCTCTAAATTTTAAAGAACCGCTTGGATTGACATGAAATTTGACATACACATAGCTAACAAGTCAAAGAAAAAAAGTGATATTGTGCCGATATGTGCTTTTGCCCTGGGGGTGGTTGTCACCCCCTTTTGTGGGTGAAATATTCGTCCAAAGAAAGTCAGGAAATGGATAAACTGGCTAATTTTAAGCAACTTTTGTTCTATAGAGTTTTTTCACTAAGTCAATACTTTTCGAGTTATTTGGCAGTGAATATGTTCATTTTTTCAACAAAATAACCACGCTTCTAGACGGTTTTTCGCAAATAACTCAAATAGTAAGAATTTTGTCGAAAAAACATTCTTAGCAAAAATATAGCCTGTAAAAAATTTAAAAAAATGGTGTATATATCACGTCTCTACACCAAGTAGAAACAGAGTTATAGCTAATGAAAAATAGGTTCATATTTGTCAAATTCCAAATGGAATAATTTAACGTGAAATAACCAAAAATGAAGCACATTTCGGGGAAAACTCATTACGACTTATTTAAAGTGTTAAAAAAGCTTCATTTTTGTTTTATAAAAAAATTTCTAGCATCAAAATTAAACAAGTTGCGCTCAAAATAAAGTTGTCCCTTTTAGTTTTGGTAAAAAAATCGAGAAAATTACCCCCTAATTAGTATCTTAAATGAACTTAATCGTTACGACTTCACAAGTTTCTTGACTTGTGTATATATTGTTTATATGATCTGTAAGTTTCATCGGTTCAAAGTCCGTATTATTGAAAGGGCTATAGTTAAAAGGGGTTAAACGAGTCACTTATCACGAATGTATGCAAATTTAGAAACATCAAATCTTAATCAATTTTTGTCTAACAGAAAAACAAAAAATACATGATATTCAGAAAAGCAAATCTGACTTTTTTTGTTTTTCGAGATTTTTAGTATCTCTAACAATTTTTAAGTTATTTTGAAAAAAACATATTTTTCAAAATTTAAATTTTTAAAAATTTTACTTTGAAACCAAATTTTTTCAAAAATAAGCACTTTGAATCGATGAAACTTATAGATCATATAAATACAACATAAGTAAAATAATTTGTGGAGCGGTAACGATTAATTTCATTTAAGTTGCTAATTAGGGGTGGTCTTCCCGATTTTTTTTTTTGCAAAAACAAAAGGGACCAACTTTATTTTGAGCGTAACTTGCTTAAATTTAATGTTAGAAACTTTTTGTGAAAACAGAAATAAAGCTTTTTTTAAACACTTTAAAAAAGTTAAAATGGGTTTTCCCCAAAAAGTGCTTAATTTTTTGGATATTTCACGTCGAAATATTCTATTTGAAATTTGGTGAATATGAATCTTAAATGGCGCTTAAATGCCAATGTAATTTTTCATTAATCGTTTTAAAGCATATTTTATGTTGAAACAAAGTAAAGGACCCGCTCTTTGGCGATCGGCGCCCCCAACATCCCGGCGCCCGTGTGCACCGTACACCCTGCACAATAGGTAAAGCCGCCTCTGAACACGGCAGAAATATTTGATTCCGATTCACAGCATACTACAGGCTGTTCTGAAGAAACCAAGAGGCTGAAATGTACATGACATGAACAGATAATAGTAGTCTCTGAATCGTAATTAAATCTTAACTGCCTTTACCTACCTTCGTCTTTACTCACGTATTGAGTACATACTAGAAATCAAATTTGTTAATCTTTATCTAATATCTGTCCCACCTTGACTTTACAGTACACGAACATACGGCAATACAATCCTTATTGGAGTTTTTAGCGCGGCGATGCCGAATTTCTTCAAAAGAATTTTCAATCGGACATTACGAAGGTCCTAAAAATGTAGGTCCCTAAAAATGTTAAATTAAAACTAACCCGTTACAGTCAAGTAAAACAATATTTTTCATTGTTTTTTTGTGATAGTCATCTTCGAAAAGTAATCAGCAATTTTATAATCGATATGCGTAATAACTTTTTTTTGTTAAGAATTTTAGATTATTCAACATTAAAAGTGGATGTTGTTCTATGGTTGTTAATTTATGTATTGACAGTGTAGACAGTTCTGAAGTAATATCAAGAAAAATATCAAATAGATTGTCAGTCAAGTTTAAGTAAAGTTTTATATTGTCCTACCAGGTCCTACAGTTGAGAATAAATAAAGTATAATTGTTGATAATCAGTTCACCCAAATTAAATTATAACAAAGAATATTAAATAAGCTTAAAATTATTTCTACTAAAATTGTGTTGAGTAACTCATTGCTTATTTGGAAAATTTGGATTCTAATTGCAGTTTATTGTTAGGATTAATGACTGATTTTCAAGATAAAATTAATGTCACTTTAATGTGTTTACACACTACGACAGTGGCAGTGAAAGAGAGGAAGACGGGATTATAGATAGAAGCTATATAGATAAAGATAAAGATAAAGATAAAGATAAAGATAAAGGCAGTCTTTATTTTCATTTTATTCAGAGTTGGACCACCATCTCCATATAGCTATTTTAGCATTTATGCATCCTCAGTGAAGCTATGCAGTCACAACTCTAAAACAAAATCAACAAACCCTGCCTATTTAAGGGAAAACATCGCGATGCAATGAATCCACCTTTTGAGACGCAAAACAGCGACATCTCTTGTAATACGAGTAAGACGAAAAGCCCCAGATGCAAAGGTTACTACTTTTATACAATTAGAATAATTGAAATTAAAATAATAAACAATAATTTAAATCCAAGACTTTTCGTTAAGAAACTGCTTTCTGGCTGCATCCCGGCTTTCTCCGGCTTTTACAATATATAATAAGCACAGGAGACGACGAATATAGAAGAAATCAAATAAAGGAACCCAACCTAAAAGCTAACCTAACCTAAAATATATAGTTTAAATGTATTTTAATTATTTCTGTAGGTACCTACGTATTTATTAAGGTTTAACATATTTATGCGCTTAAATACATTATTATATAAATGTTTTATACAAACTTATTTTTATTATGTTCACATAAAGGTATTTTTCAAAAAAAAAGTGTTTTAGCACCCCTGACAGCTACAAAATGTCAATAATATTAATTCCTAAGTAATTATTAATTATCTTATAGAAAAAAGTATGTTTGCTTAAAACCTGTTTCTGATAAAATTTGGCATCGCTGTTGGTCATAAGAACCTGTACTGTAAAGTCAAAGTGGGACGCACAATAGATAATTTGACGCGTTGTGGAATGCATATTATAGATTCCCCACGTCTATGCATTTATCGCCCTTCTTTCTTGCAAATCATAGAAGGATATAGTATAGGTGAAAGTGATAATTTTTTTCCGATCTCAGAAATATTTTAGATTTTTATTTTGAAATATTATTTATTTGGAAATCAAGTCAATTGGGTTTCGCCTATCTTATATCAAATATAGTTATCTTCCAGACGAGTTTTTCAATGCCGTGACCTTTCTTGAACAATACTACGCGCAATAAGCAAGACAAGATTAATCACATTAGAACTGTATTATGTTATATAATTAACACATGGCAACTAATGAGCCAAAAGCTGATCAAAACATTCAAACTTTTGGCAGAAATTAAGTAAGCAGAACCCCGATAATGACGTTAAACTTTAGAGTAGATTATTTATTAGGTTTCGTAATCGGACCCAAAGAAAATTTAATGGAATTACGAAATCATCGCTCTTGTTAGCAGAAATTCAGTAATATAAAAAATATAACTAAAATGTAATTACTGTACTTGCAAAAGACTGGCTAAGTATAAATATATTTATTTATTTATTTTTTATAATACGAGTAATTATGTAAAATGCGCGGCATAAGTTATAGATATGTCAATTAACTATAAACAACTTATACAATTAATTATTTTTTGTTAAATTAAACATATTCATAGTTATTTACAAAAACTATTATTCCCTCCAAAAAATTTATTACGAGGGGTTCGAGCGAAAACCCGGTAACTAGCAAAACCATTGTTTAGAGATAACCGCGATTAAATATTTTAGTAACTTTAAACAAGGTTTTTGTTTATGTAATATTCTGAGTAAGCTTCTTATCTTTGAGGAAGTTGTTGTATTTCCAGTAGGTTCTGTTTCCTGTCTGGATTCTTTCATTGATTACCATGCTTCTATCATTAGTTCCATTAATTTAGACCCCAAGAAATTTAAAGTGTTCTACCTTTTCAAACTCATGTGCACCAATATTTAAACTTGTCACATTAACTGGATTTTTTCTTGAGCATGGTAGGCATTTTGTTTTGTTTTGATATATTGCTAAACCTATCTTAGATGAAATCCACGAGAAAAAATATGCTTGCTTCCATCACTTGCTTCACTCACTCTATCCACCCACTCTTCCATCACTCTATCACTTGCTTCCATACAGCCATGATGTGAACTTGTCAGATTGAGCTCATTGGTACCTCGGGCGTATAACATTGGATATTTTATAAATCCATGTTATAAATCACATCTACTTCATATGTTCCTATGACGGATCAATTATAAAGGGTTTATACCCAAATATTTTTACTTTGGTGGTTAGCATGTAGATTCTAAGATAACACTGATGATGATCGGTCAACCGATCGAAAACTAGTTATGTTTTTGATGTAGCTCTGTATAGGGATTTTAACAAATATACCTTTTATAAAGGATTTATGTCTCTCTTAGATGCTTCCATACATAATTTCGCAAATTCTTCCTTTAAACTGTTTAGGTTTCTGCTAATTAATGCCATGTCGTCAGCATACGCCGCAGGTTGCGACGTCGATGTTATAATTGTACCTTTTATTTCTGTAGCTCTTATTGTTCCTTCTATAACGACATTTAATAGTGACGTTGATAGAGGGTCGCCTTGTCGTACTCCAGTTGCTATTTCTATCTTTTTTGGTGATTCCGCAATTTGCTATTATTGCTGCTGTCGATCCTTCCATTGTCATTTTCGTAAGCTTTATAAGTTTCATTGGGATATTTAGGTTTTTCATGTCTTCTATTGTGTCGGGTCTTATTAATCTGTCAAAGGCTGGCTTGACCCCTATGAAAAGGGTAAGTCGATATCATGTTCGTAATATTTCTCAATTGACTGTGATTATGTGAACTGCGTCTATTGTTTGACCTTCCCTCTCTAAATCCATGCTGGTAGTCTTCTATTTTAGTTTCAATGTATTTTGAGAGTTTTTGTCTGATTAATGATGTCAATATTTTGTAGCAGCTATTTAACAGTGTTACTCCTCTATAGTTGTTGCATTTTGTGATGTCCTTTTTCTTTAGAATCGGAAATATCCAACCAGTTTTCCATTCTTCGGGCATTCTTTTTTATTCTCAAATCCTTATTATTAGGTCGTATATTTTACATTATAGTTCTTCTTCGCCTCGTTTTGTTAGCTCGTTTGGGATTTCATGTGGACCTGCTGCTTTCTTTTGTTTTAGATTTCTTATCACACGTAAAAAATCCTCATATTTCCTCGATTTCGATTTCATCATCAAGATATGTTTCTTCTGTGTATAACAGTTACTTGTATAATCGCGTAAGGTATTTATTAATTTAATTGATAGGATTATTTTTTCACTATCTCTGTATTCAGTAATTACAATAATTTATATACTATATAATAAAATCTAATAATAGAGAAAAGAGAAAAAGTGATAAAGTGATGTTAATAATATACTGTTACTATGGAAAGAGTAGAAACATTTTGAACACCTTTAACAACTAAAATCGTTATTTACACGCAGTGCATGTCTTATTTTAATTTAGTATGTATAGGCCACATACTGGAAAATAATAAATACCAATATGCTCTATTTATAGTGAAAGGACAGGTCGAGGAAAAGAGGGAATAGTAAGGAAAAGACTATCGTGGCTCAGAAACATCCGACAATGGGCAGCGCTAAATTAATTTTGAATAGTTAAGTAGGTGATAAGAACAGCTGAAGAAAAAGAAGAGCGTGCAATAATTGTAGTAGCCAACATGAATTGAGGAGAGGGCACTTTAAGAAGAAGAAGTATTTTTCCCATATTTTGGCATCGATCTTATCTGTTGGTTTCTTCTTGTTTTGTGATTTTATATATTTATATAGCTTTACAATATTCTTGCTATTTACTTCCAGCTCTTCTATAACTTCATCCATATCTTTTTTTTGTTTGTACAGCATTTGTCTGAGTCTTTGTTTTTTCTCCTATACTCTTCCAAATATTCTTTTTCTTCTTCTTCTTCTTCGAATATAAAGAGATACGAAAAATCGCTAATACGAGGTATAAGGTAGAACTCCTACAACAATTTAGTATTTTAACACTATGTATATCAGTATAGGCTACAGAATATTCGACACATGAACGAAGAATGAACGAATGGAAGAATGGGCAGAAATGTATCATCATTGATGTTGTGCTTCTTCTTCCATATCACTGCCAACTAAACCTTATTGAACTGATATGGGTACAAGTTAAAAGATAATAATATTAGGCCAGGGTAATAAGACAAAAATATACCCTGTTCGTGACACTTCAGCAGCCAGGATACTGAAGCGTTTTTTCGACAAGTAATACCTATAGGAACAAATTGTAACTATTTCCTGCGTAGGATCTGGCGGCCATTTTTATTTATAAACAATTAACTGTCAAAAAATGGAATTTTTCCCTTTTTTTTTCAAATCAATGGAAAACAGTGAAACTTAAGATTTTTTTAGTACAAATATCTTTGAAACAGCTTTAAAATGACATATTACAAAGTTTGATATACTCATTTATTGTTAATATAATTGCGAAAAAAGGTCGGAATTGCAAAAAAAATTATTTTCGCAACTGTTGTAAAAATTAGTGTAAAGGTTTGAAATTTTTGTCAAATGAGGGTTCTTTGGTGCTTAATATGTGATAAAAATTTCAAAGCGATTCATTCAATTGTTTAAATTTTATTCGAATTGTTTATCTCAGAGAACATTTTTTTGCAATACCATAAGTCAGAAAAAAATGACATTAGAACCATTCCACAGGTGTCAAATGGAAGAGCATGAGCTATATTTTCAACTTGGTTTAAAAAAAAGCGAATAAAAATGCATTTATTAGTAATAAATAATTATGCAAAAGTATGGTAAATATTTCCTTATAAACTTTTTGGGTAACTTTTTCCAAAAAAATTAACTTTTTTACCCTGTTTTAAGTGCACAACTACCAAGTAATGTTATTTATATTATAATTCATAAAAAATTGTAATAAATATATATAATTTCTTATACAACAAAATAAAAAGTTTATAAGAAAAGACTTACGATACTTTTGCATAATTATTTATTACTAATAAATGCATTTTTTATTCACTTTTTTTAAACCAAGTTAAAAATATAGCTCATGCTCTTTCATTTGACACCTGTGGAGTGGTTGTAACGTCATTTTTTTCCGACTTATGTTATTGCAAAAAAATGCTCTCTGGGATAAACAATTTGAATAAAATTTAAACAATTTAATGAATCGCTTAGAAATTTTTATCACATATTAACCCATTCGGTGCCGATCACGCACCAGCGCGTGATATGGTTACTTCTGTCAGGTACCATCCACGCGCCAGCGAGTGATATTATTACTTGAGTCAGGTGCAGTTCAATAACATGGCTCCTAGCCGAGTTCCATCCTCTTCTATAGGCAGCGAATGGGTTAAGCACCAAAGGACCCTTGTATGACAAAAATTTCAAAGCTGTACACTAATTTTTACAATAGCTATTGCGAAATTAATTTTTTTTGCAATTCCGACCTTTTTTCGCAATTATATTAACAATAAATGAGTATATCAAACTTTGTAATACGTCATTTTAAAGCTTTTTCCATAATCTCAAAGATGCTTTTACTAAAAAAACCATAAGTTTCACTGTTTTCCATTGATTTGAAAAAAAAAGGAAAAATTCCATTTTTTGACACTTAATTATTTATAAAAATGGCCGCCAGATCCTATGCAGGAGCTAGTTACAATTTGCTCTTATAGGTATTACCTGTCAAAAAAACGCTTCAGTACCCTGGCTGCTCGAGTATCATGGGAAAAACCTTATTACCCTGGACTATATATAGCTTGACAGATACAGCCATTATACATTTAAACTAAAAGATGTACAAGCATTGTTAAAAAGTTCCCTATTACATGTCAGCGAGAAAAATTACCAAATGGTAGAGGATCCGATATAAGGTCGATTTGCACCGATCTGTTTAATGGATAAAAATTATTGGATATGTAATTTAGCATGTTAACAATTACAAAAAACAAGGGTTGCCCGATCTAATCTTGTTCTAACTGTAATTAATTGATAATTAAAAAATGACATTTTTTTACGAATTTAAAAACAATTTAACCCGGGCAGATATTATATCAGATTTTTTTGATGATTCTAAACAAAAAAGTTCTTTTGTAAGTTTTCTCTAAAGTTGATCGTTTTCGAGTTATAAACAATTTAAAACTGAAAAAAACGAAAAATCGAAAAATGAAAAGTTTCAAGGCTCAAAAACACAAGTAAAAAATGTCGTTTTTATAATCATCAAGTACATAAATTCAAGTTAAAACCTTTTCTATCAGGTCTCAATAAGAATTTTAGCCATGTTTTATTCTAAAATATATTTTGTTAATGAGAAAGGTTTCTTATGGGGAGAAAGGCATTAACAACTAAAAAACAATGTTTCAGCATGAAATAAGTCCAAAAGACTTATCAAGAACTGATAGGTTTGAGGTTTGCGCTTGAATTTAGGTACTTCGTAATTTCAAAAATGATAATTTATACTTATATTTTTGAGCCTTGAAAATCGTCATCTTTGGTTCTTTTTTCAGTTTTACATTGTTTTAACTAGAAAACGATCAACTCTAGAGAATAATTACAAAAGACCTTTTTTATTTAGAATGACCTAAAAAATCTGAAATAATACCTGTCCGGGTCGAAAATTTTTTTTAAAATTTATAAAAAAAATGTCATTTTTTAATTATGTATTAATTAATTATAATTAGAACAAGATTAGATCGGGGAAACCATTGTTTTTTGTAATTGTTAACATGCTAAATTAGATATCCAATAATTTTTATCCATTAAACAGATCGGTGCAAATCGACCTTATATCGTATCTTAGACTAAAAAGGCGATTGAACATTTAAAATAAGAAGACATTATGTGTGAAAATTGGACTAAATCTTGGATGCTGATACTACACTCTGTTGCAAAAAAATCGATTCATGGGTATTTTTTGGTAAAGAAAGAAAACGTTTAAAGATTTAACTTTTAAATCAGGTATACAGGGTGTCCAGAAACTCTACCGACAAACGAAGACAGGAGATTCCTCAGATAATTTTAAGACAATTTAACCCAATTCACCTAGTCCGAAAATGCTTCCTAAGGGAGCTAGAGCTCTTTGAAGATGGCGCCATGTAATTAGTTTTTCTTAAATACCTCCAGAACGCTTCTATTTAGAAAAAAGAAAATTTGTATACATATTTACTTTTCTGAAATGAATCGATTCCATCTATTGCGAATTTCTAGTACCGGTCATAGGCGTCCGTTTTGGGTAGGGCAAAGGTTATTTATCGCATAACTTTTTTGTCTTCAACTTTTAAGCATTTTTGATACTGGATTATTAAACTGTGAGGTATTCTAGTACTAAAAGGTACTCTTACTTTAAGTCGGTAGGATACACCGTTTTCTAGAAAAATCGATTTGAAAGTTTTTAGTTTTGGGAATTTGAAAAAAAAAAGTTAAAAAAAATTAAAAAAAAAACGATGTATTTTACCAACTTAAAGCAAGAGTAACTTTTAGTACTCGAATATTTCATAATTAAATAATCTAGTGTCAAAAATACTTAAAAATTAAAGACAATAAAGTTATGTTATAAAATAACTGTTTACCTACCCAAAACGGACGCCTATGACCGGTACTAGAAATTCGCCATTAATGAAATCGATTAATCTCTGGAATATAAATAAATGTACCAGTTTTCATCTTTCTAAATAGTTTTTTTTGAATCTTTTTTTTTTTAATTCAATGAACGAAAAATTTTCAAATCTATTTTTCTAGAAAACGGTGTATCCTATCGACTTAATTTAAGAGTACCTTTTAGTACTAGAATAACTCACAATTTATTAATTCAGAGTCAAAAATGCCTAAAAATTAAAGACAAAAAAGTTATGCGATAAAATAACCGTTGCCCTACCCAAAACGGACGCCTATGACCTGTACTAGAAATTCGCAATGGATGGAATCGATTCATTTCAGGAAAGTAAATACGTATACAAATTTTCGTTTTTCTAAATAGAAGCGTTCTGGAGGTATTTAAGAAAAACTTATTACATGACGCCATCTTCAAAGAGCTCTAGCTCCCTTAGGAAGCATTTTCGGACTAGTTGAATTGGGTTAAATTGTCTTAAAATTATCTGAGGAATCTCCTGTCTTCGTTTGTCGGTAGAGTTTCTGGACACCCTGTAGATGTAAAAATGTTTACATTATTATACAGGGTGTCCAGAAACTCTACCGACAAACGAAGACAGGAGATTCCTCAGATAATTTTAAGACAATTTAACCCAATTCACCTTGTCCGAAAATGCTTCCTAAGGGAGCTAGAGCTCTTTGAAGATGGCGTTATGTAATTAGTTTTTCTTAAATACCTCCAGAACGCTTCTATTTAGAAAAACGAAAATTGGTATGCTAATTTACTTTCCAGAAATGAATCGATTACATCCATTGCGAATTTCTAGTACCGGTCATAGGCGTCCGTTTTGGGTAGGGCAACGGTTATTTTATCGCCTAACTTTTTTGTCTTTAATTTTTAAGCATTTTTGACTTTGAATTATTAAATTGTGAGGTATTCTAGTACTAAAAGGTACTCTTACTTTAAGTCGATAGGATACACCGTTTTCTAGAAAAATCGATTTGAAAATTTTTCGGTATTCGAATTAAAAAAAAAAGATTAAAAAAAAACTATTTAGAAAGATGAAAACTGGTACATTTATTTATATTCCAGAGATTAATCGATTTCATTAATGGCGAATTTCTAGTACCGGTCATAGGCGTCCGTTTTGGGTAGTTCAACAGTTATTTTATAGCATAACTTTATTGTCTTTAATTTTTAAGTATTTTTGACACTAGATTATTCAATTATGAGATATTTGAGTACTAAAAGATACTTTTGCTTTAAGTTGGTAAAATACATCGTTTTTTTTTAATTTTTTTAAATTTTTTTCAATTTTTTTTTCAAATTCCCAAATCTAAAAACTTTCAAATCGATTTTTCTAGAAAACGGTGTGTCCTACCGACTTAAAGTAAGAGTACCTTTTAGTACTAGAATACCTCACAGTTTATTAATCCAGTATCAAAAATGCTTAAAAGTTGAAGACAAAAAAGTTATGCGATAAAATAACCGTTGCCCTACCAAAAACGGACGCCTATGACCGGTACTAGAAATTCGCAATGGATGAAATCGATTCATTTGTGGAAAGTAAATATGTATGAAAATTTTCGTTTTTCTAGATAGAAGCGTTCTGCAGGTATTTAAGAAAAACTAATTACATGGCGCCATCTTCAAAGAGCTCTAGCTCCCTTAGGAAGCATCTTCGGACTAGGTGAATTGGGTTAAATTGTCTTAAAATTATCTGAGGAATCTCCTGTCTTCGTTTGTAGGTAGAGTTTCTGGACACCCTGTATATTTATAAATATTTCTTTTTCTACGATCGTTTAATCATATACTCATTATTCGCTATTTTTGAATAGATAATAACACCCATTACTTTACCCGTGAGTAATAATTCATTACTCACGGGCTGAAGTTACTCGCGGGTCATTACTCACGGGTTGAAGTTAGATTCAAGTGGTGCATGGCACTTTTAATATACCTATTAGCAAATAAAATTACTTAGACTTGTTTATTTAATAAAATAATCATTGTAATGTATATGAACAATTAAATTTGAAAAATGTTTAAAGGATTTTTAACTTTAACAATGGGTTAGTATATTTTTTACGTTTAAATTTCAACATTTGACATTTTAAGATTGACGTTATTAAAAGATAAACCATAAACAATCGGTATTAATTTCGTAAAAGGACTTACGGATAGTATCACGAGGTTTTCCTGGTTTTCCCTCGTGATTTACTATGGAATCTCTAACGCGAGAATTTCAGTGCCACCGTTGCATTTGGTTGTCTTTTTAAAGACAGATCACATGCTATGATTTTTTGTGGCGGATATTCTTGAGTTGGGATTGATTTCATGTAATTGAATGAACTATCTTTTAGTAAAGTCGTCCCAGGAACGCAACTCATCAATATTGGCAATATCATTTTAAAGTCGTCTACTTTAAAATGTATAATACGTGTCTGAATTGCCGATATAAATGAGTCAGATTAAATAAATGATTAGAAGAATTTTTTACTAAGCAACAACATTTTTGTTTATTTAATATTATTTTGTATTTTGACAACGACACCCGACTTGGGCGTCGAAACGTTAATAAAATCATTTTTAGGTAAAATTGTGGCTTATTTCCCATTTGAATATACAGTGGAACCTCGATAACTCGGATTAATCGGGACCGCGGCCGATCCGGGTTATCGAAAATCCGAAATAGCCGGAGAATATGGTAAAAATTAATAAAATACGGTATACTTACAGATAAACTCCGTTAGAATTGAAATAACATGAAATATATTTATAAATATGCACAGTACCTACTCATTAAAATTACTAAAAAAACACCAAACACAAACGTAAGCAAACGGAAGCGAACAATACATGACACACAATACAGTCACAACGATGTAATGTTATTTAAGAACAGTGAAAACTAAAGACCATTGTTTATAAAAGAAGTTTTTAAATAGTCTTTCCTAAACAATGCTAAGCCAGTTTGAAATAAAAAGGAATAGGTACTACAGACAGGTGGCTGTTGTTTCTGCGGCGTGTGCTATGAGTCATTTTTAATATCGTATAGTTCAAATTACACACATACACATTATCTCTCAAATATTATATTACATACATTTTTATTGTTGAAACGTTTGTCTGATAATTAACTATTTTGATGGGAAATAAGCCACAATTAAATTGAAAAATACAAAATATTGAAAATCAAAATGTTTATCTGATGAAAATCGGTCCGGGTTAGCCGGACTTACGGGTTATCGGGGGCCTACTTATCGGGGTTCCACTGTACTTGATTATGAAATTCATATCAATGAATTCTGTTTTACTTACTGTTCATTGTACAATAGATTTTAATTGAGAGCACACGTTCTTTTTCATGTAATTGCCTTAAAATATGTATGTCTTATTTTTAAAAGCCACCACCATTCCATGACATAATGGCAACTGTTTGATTGTTTTATAAGCCCAACGAGTCTAATTCTAGCAGTGTTGCCATAGTTATATAAAATAGATTTTCTTATGAAAAATAAAATATTTCGTTTTAAATAATGTTAGTAGTTGATAATTATATTTTTCTACTAATCCAAATAAAAAAGGTCGTAGAAAAAGTATAGTATTCTACTTGCATGTAATGGCTATTACTCACTCTGATGAATTACGACACTCGCCAACGGCTCGTGTCGCAAACCTTATCATCGTGAGCAATAGCCATCATTACATGCTCGTTGAATAATATACTATTATTTTATAAATATGTATATTTAATTAAAATAATTTTTACAGAGTGTCCAAAAAAATCATGTATTTATAGAGACATACGCCAAACCTCGAAAATATAAACTCGATTCTAGATCCTGACCAACTACTTTGCGCCGTGTAATTCGGGTTGCCTACTGCGAACTTTTACATGTCTTCTTAAATCATATATATGTGTATACACTTTTCCGCATTCCACGCACTTATTAATTCTTTCCACACCGAACATTTTCGTTGTCAAGAAAATGAAATACCTACTCAAAAAGCAAACACAGAACTATGAACAGTAGAAATGATTGAATCGGAAAATTTATCTAACAGTTTCACTGTTCAATTTGTAATTATACAAAGAGTCTACATTCTACCACATCCAATACTATTTTAATATTAAATGTGTATCATGTAACTGCAGTAAATATCGATTTTTATTATCACTAAATAATCTTTTCAGCGTTTTTCTAAAAACAATTTTAACGGTCACATAATATGATCATTCACACGTGATATAATTAGCATATTATTATAAGCAAATCACATATGATTCATTGAATGCGCTTCGTAATTAAAATCTAGAGTTTAAACAACTGATTAAATTTCGTCAGCCCTAGCTTTTCACCGACCTTCAAGTGACTTTACATCAATTGATTTTGAATTTTGAGTCTATACTTTCCCAAATTTAATAAAATTTGTGATTTTTTATATTATCTAATCGTTGTTTTATTTAAGTCAAGCATAGCCACAGATCAATCTTTATAGTAGTAACTTTTCAGTTTCATTTTTAAATACATCTAAAAAGATACTACCTACATAAATTAATTTATTCATGCCTTACAATGTGAATTTTTAAAGTGGTTAGGTAATATAGCAAAATTTTACTATTTATAAAATTCTTTCATACAGCATGACTTGCTCGAAAACCATTTAGATACCTTTTCTTTGTAATATCTATAAATTAAAAAAGAATGTGTGTGTACTTTGTACGCACGTAAGAAGATATTCTTCTATTATATAATAGGTAATTTAAACGAAGTAAATATACTTAAAAAGGTTATTTGTACTTATTTTATTTAAAAATCGAACTAACTTTCTTATCTACCACTTTCAAAAAAGAAGAATATCTTCAAAAATTATATAATAATATACTCATCATCATAAAATCTATAAAAAAAATAAAAAAATAATAACTTGCTTGGGGCTTGAACCGACTTCACGTCTACCGTGCCGTACGAAAGTTGACGCCATTTCAAACTGCACCAAACTCTCGTATACGTCATGTGGGAATATACACAAACTAAACGTTTACACCATAAATTTATATGAATTTAATAAAATTATTAGTTTGATTTTTGTCGAAATAAAATACAACAAAATATAGAGTAAGAAAACGATATATGAGATGAAGATTTGTAGAAAGTTTGTTCGTAATCAGATTATGTAAATTAAAGCATTGCCTACTAATAGGTAACTACATTATTTTGTTTACATTTTCCAAATAGATAGGTATTGAAACTATTAGGTATTTCCAACTGAAACATTTAGAATTGCGTACCTGCGGCTTTTCAAAACTATTTATAAAGTTACTATAATTATAAATTTGATTTTATTTCTGTCCACACTTCAATAAAAACTAATATTATACAATATTTTTGTTTACCGATAACCTCCATATTGAACAATTATTGACAGATCATTTCAAAATTTCAACACCCAATCAGAGCCCGTATAACAACTAATACCATACTGTCGGTGTGCGCATGCGCGCGGATCAATCAAATTTTACCCTCAATCGATTCGCCGCTAAAGAAGAATATCTTCAATAATTTTCTCATTTCTATTTTATTCCAATTTCTATTTGTATGTAATATTTTTTTAAATAACTCAAAGACCCATTTCGCCGATTCAAGTTTATATAGGCAACCCAAATTACACGGCGCAAAGTAGTGGGTCAGGAGTTAAACAGAATCAAAATAGAAGAATATTCAAAACTTTTTGAAATAAATAAGTACATGGATAATAAATTAATATCTAGTATTTCTCCTTCGGGCCCTTATAACAGGCTGTAGACGTCTCGGCATTGAGGTATTTAACCTCTGGATATCAAATTGAGCCAGTTGGTCCCATATTTCTTGAAGAGCCGCTCCAAGGTCAGTCAAGTTGTTTGGACGAGGTACTCGTGCTCGAAGACGTCTTCCCATCACATCCCATTACATCCCATAGATGCTCTATGGGATTGAGATCGGGACTGCAAGCTGGCCAGTTCATACGGACAATTCCCACCTCCTCTATATTTTGGTTGATGATTCCAGCACGGTGAGGACGCGCGTTGTCGTCCATAAAAATAAAATTAGTCCCAATGAAGGGAGAAAAAGGTCATGCTGATTTAAAATACTTGTTATGTATAGAACCCCTATCCACAATAACTAAATCAGTATGGGCTTCTGAACTTATACTACCCTAAACCACAACGGATCCCCCCCCCCCGATAACTTATTCTTTCCGCAATATTGCATTAAAAATATCGCTCTCCTTGTCTTCTTCAATTCCTCTCACGGTCGTCTGGTGACTTCAGACAAAATCTGGACTCACCTCAGAACAATACATTGCTCCAATCTTCATCACTCCAGTTTTCATCTTCTCTTGCAAAGGCAAGGCGAGCTCTGCGATGTTTTGTGGATAGTAGTGGAGATAGGGCTGGCCTTCTGGATAATAAATTACCCTTTACAAGTCGTCAACGAACTGTCCATCTGCTTACATCCACATTTCTTACTTCGCTCAGACGATTTTTCAGTTCAACTGAAGTTAGATGCCAATTTCTTAAACATGATGAGACCAGAAATCGATAATCTCGTTCGGAGGTTGCCCTTTTACGACCTGATCCTGGTCTTCTTGTGAAGTTACCGGTGTCAATAAAACACCGAACTGCTCTTTGAACCGCAGATCGACCAACACCTAACATTTCAGCTGCATAATATTGGCTCTTGAACTAAAGCCACCGCTCTTGCAGCATGTGTCGGAGTTACAAATATTTAGAAAGAAATAGCCCCCGCTAGCGAAATTATTCCGATTCGATTTTTTTGCACGAACGTACTCAAAAAGAGGTCCTTATAAGATATCCACAGGGTGCCGGGCGGTGCCGTGGTCGAAAAATTGTTTAAACAATTTTTTTAAACAAATTCACAAACATTTTTTTTTTCATTTCGAACAATATTTTTTTAGATAATTTGGGTCATTCTGAGCAAAAAAGTCTCTTGTCATTTTTCTCTAAAATTGATTGTTGTCGAGTTATATGCGATTAAAAATTGGAAAAATGCGAAAATGGCCATTTTCAAGGCTTAATAACTCGATTAAAAATTATTATTACGAAATTCAAAAAGTGACCTAATCAAGTTTCAAACCCGTTCTTCAAGGTCCTGTAGAGATTTTTGTCATTATTTTATTACAAAGCTGCTATTTTTAATTATTAACAATTAGCGCTACAGTCCAACTATCGTCGCCCCCGTTAGCGAAACTATTTCGATTAGATTTTTTTGCACAAACTTACTTAAAAAGAGGTCCTTATAACATATCCATAGGGTGCCGGCCGGTGCCGTGGTCGAAAAATTGTTTAAACAATTTTTTTTAAACAAATTCACAAAAATAATTTTTTCATTTCGAACAAAATTTTTTTAGATAAATTGGCTTATTCTGAGCAAAAAAGGTCTATTTTCATTTTTTTCTAAAATTGATTGTTGTCGAGTTATATGCGATTAAAAATTTGAAAAATGCGAAAATGGCCATTTTTAAGGCTTAATAACTCGAGTAAACATTATTATTATGGAATTCAAAAAGTGACCAAATCAAGTTTTAAACCCGTTCTTCAAGGTCCTGAAGAGATCTTTGTGATTGTTTTATTACAAAGCTGTAAATGTAGAAGGCTGTGTTATAACACATCCACACGGTGTCGGGCGGTGCCGTGATGGAAACAATTTTTAACGAATTCACAAAAATAACTTTTTCATTGCGAACGATTTCTTTAGATAATTTGGGTTATTCTGAGCAAAAAAGGTCCCTTGTGATTTTTCTCTAAAATTGATTGTTGTCGAGTTATATGGCCATTTTCCCATTTTTCAAATTTTAAATCGCGTATGACTCGACAACAATCAATTTTAGAGAAAAATCACAAGAGACCTTTTTTGCTCAGAATGTCCCAAATTATCCAAAAAAAATTTGTACGAAGTGAAAAACTTATTTTTGTGAATTTGTGAAAAAAATTGTTTAAACAATTTTTCGACCACGGCACTAGGGATGGCGGTTTTTGACAAAACACCGGTTTTCGGTTATACCGGTTTTTTTGCTTACGGTTTAACCTAGCGGTTGTAACCGGCGAAAAAAACCGGTTTTCCAAAAACCGGTTTTTCCAAAAACCGGTTTTCGGTTTTTTTAATCCAGTAGGTTACAAAGTTACATTTACAATGCACTTTAGTTTGCGATACCCCACTCGACTCGATACTCGATATCAATATGATCAAAATTAGTACTATCGAAAGAACATCAATATCAATATAAATAAAACACAATTTTTAATAAAACCATTTTATTCTAATAATTATTATATTTGTTTATTATTTTACTATTATTATATATTTAATGATTATTATTAAATATATTATAGCGTAGGATTAATATATGTTGCAATAATATACAATTTAACCCAACCATTTCAACTTATAAAAAATTTCCCAGACTATTTCAAATGGGATTTAAAAAAAAATAATATCAACATAAATATTTTACTTAAAAATAAATTGGATAATGCAATTTATCTTTTATTTTTACTACCATCAAAAAAAATTTATCATGTATTTCTTTTAACACGTTTGTATATTTGTATTATAGGTACATTTTAACTCATTTAATACTTCCTGTATCCTTTTGAAAACGTAGGGAAATCCTTGGAGATTCGTATTCGTAATCGGTAATTCGATATTCATAGTCAGAACATTATTTTTGCTAATCAGAAAAAGTCATTCACCCACTTTCAATGTCAAGAGTCAAGTGTGAAAAATAGATGATGTTTGTATCTATTTCAACCAAATCACTTCTTATGTAAATATTATGATTACAAATACCTTTTCAACGAAATATTATAATAAAACTTAATTGTTTCTGGCTGATGTGAGTTTGCACTTTCAGTTTGCTTCTGTATTTATAAAATAAAATTTGAATTATGGTTTTGTTTGGAAAAATTACTTGAGAATAATAATTATGATTGGGATCCAAAATAATACCTAACCTAATCCTAACAACCGTAAAAACCTAATAACCGGTTTTTACTTTAAAAAGAAAAAACCGGTTATAACCGGCACAAAAAAACAACCGGTAAAACCGGTTATTGCGAAGTAAAAAAACCGGTTTTAGGTTAAAACCGGTAGGTTTTTCCCATCCCTACACGGCACCGCCCGGCACCCTTTATATATTATGTTACAAGGACCTCTTTTTGAGTAAGTTTGTGCAAAAAAATCGAATCGGAAAAATTTCGCTAGCTGGAGCGACTATACAGCCCGGTCTAAAAAGCAATATATTATTTTATTTTTCTTATACGAGGGTACATCTAAATTTACATACGTAATTTAATTTTTCTAAAATTATATAACTTCAAATAAATAAGAAATAAGGAATAGATCGATTTTTTTGCACCTGAGTGTATTACTTGGATTAATGTTATGTACCCCGTAAATAATAATATAGCATCCACACCTGAAACTACCTGCTTTTAAAATTTTGTTACTCCGTGGCGATTCGAAAACACTATAGCGATTCAGCAAAAACTCTCTTTTATCTGAATTTTTTACTGCTTTTAACAATTTCTTTGGTTAAGTTGGTTTTATTTCCCTCGGCTATTTCTCTCAGTACAATACTACTTGTTCTTCTCAGTGCTCACTGAGTTTCACCAACGAATATAGACGCTTATTCGTTGGTTTGACGTTTATTTGACACAGGCAGATAATTATTATAATTTATTTTTCACTACACACTCTGAAATGGGAATGAAATGCAAGTGAATAATTTAATTAGGCTTCCAGCTTCAATGCTACGTTGTCAGTAAACCAGGAAATTAAAACAGAGATCTCGGAAATAAATTTTTCGCTCCGATTTTAGACGACACAGCTTATTGTTGTTATGAAACTACAACTGTCAATAATATTACGTTATCCTTGAACTACCCGTGCTGGTATATATGTTACGGTAAGAGTAGATAATCTGGTAACTGTACACAATTACCTGTAATTGTATACAATTTTTCTGTCCTTTTTTACGGTAAAATACTAAAATCGTTGATTTTAAATAAAGATCTATGCAGAACATTGGATGTTGCTATATCAGAAAATACTTAAGATATTGTGACCTAACGACTCGTAAATGAGAAGGGCCTCAGCCCTAATAACACAAAACATTCCAGGAATGTTCCTAGAAGGTACACACAGGACATTGAAAACATTCCTGGAATGTCCCCAAAAGTACACGAACGTCCCTGGAAAGTCCCAGGAAAGTGCTCTGTCAGCATTTTAAACATTCCTTGAATGTCTTGTTGGAACATTCCATGAATGTCTACGAATGTTCTTAGAACATTCACAGTATATTGTTTAGACTGAATGTCTTGTTGAAACATTCCATGAAATGAATGTTCTTAGGACATTCAAAGTATATTTTTTAGACATTCTCTGAAATATATCGTCAGTGATGTGACAATACCTCCTATATGTTTTTTCATGAGTTTTGCAGGAGACGAAAAACATTTTTTACAGTCACCTCCTGTTATCATACGTAAGTTTTGACTTGTTTTGTAGTAAATAGATAGTTGAATTTACTACAAAACAAATAAAAAAATATATGAAAACACAAGGTGGCCCAAACAAGTTTTTCATCTCCTACAAAATTCATGAAAAAGCAGATAGGAGGTATTGTCACATCACCGACGATATACCAGAAGTACAGTAGGAAAAATGAAAGAATACCCATGAACGAACATATAAAACACGCTGTATTTTCCTGTCACCGTGTCACACAAAAAACTGGTCAGCACAAGTACATGTAATGATTATTGTTACTTGCACTGGACAATTTTCTTTGTGACACGGTGACAGGAAAATACAGCGTGTTTTATATGTTCATTCATGGGTATTCTTTCGTTTTTCCGACTTTATATGTAGCCATACCAAATAATACATCCTTGATAAATATAAACATTTTTATTGCACAAAATCTTGTCATATATTTTTTTCCATAATCGTCACTATGATGACGATTCATTGTATTGAATTGTTCATTAGAATTACAATCTGGTCATAACTCTGACCAATGAGCAATTTTAATTTAACCTAAATTACTACTGTTCCTTAAAATGAAGAGCTTACCCATAGCGTCTCTTATCTAATCTAACAAGCACACAAGCACTATGCTCTGCTCTTCTAACTGCACTATTCTAACATACACATGCACACAAGCATTATGCTCTGCTTTTCACTATCACTCAAATTAGTTCAAAAGGCTTTGTCCTCTTCAATCTTCTAGTTTTCCCAGTAGTATCCAGGAGCTGGATTTCCTCAATATTCTTGTAGGTACTTACGAAGTTGTTGCTTGTGACTTCCAACTTTACTCCAACTTTAAAAACAAATCCAGCTGTAAAATATTTATGTGCCTGAAGGCTTTTGTATGCTTTCATCTATAATATCTATAATAGTAATTTGGTGGAATGCACTTTATGGTAAAATCCAATTCTGACTGAATTGTATATGGATCTAAATCCCCAATTATTTTCAGCTTCAATAAATATATAAAACAATAAAATAAATAATGTTATTGCTTGCAAAATTCATCAATATTGATAAATATCAGAGAAAAATGAACATTGAAAAAAATTGTTTGCCCTACCTTTCTCCAAACATCTGGTGTCTCTAATAATAATTTCCTTAAATAATCACTGTGCAGTGTGGTAAAGTTTATAAAGTTCACAAAATACAGCAAACGAAATTCAAATGAATCCAAAATATGACGATAAACAGTCAAATGATGAAATGAAATGATGTTACAAACATAACCTCTGTAACCTGTATGCCATGCCAACCAGAACCAGAAGTCACGTGGTTTGGATTGCCTAAATACATATACACGCGCAGCAAATTTGAAAATGAATGCAAATTGAATAGTAAATGGCCTCTCTTAAAATATAGGACATTGGTAGTATGTTCATAGAATGTCTTGTGGTAACATTCCAGGAATAACTTAATCAGATATTCACCGAATGTTCCTTGAATGTCCAGTACATTCAAACATTAATAGAACTTTGATAGTACGTTCCTGGAATGTTTTGTGTTGTTAGGGAGAAGAATGAAGAATAACCGAGACCTCCATCAAATCTCGAAAGCTGCAATAAGTCTGACTCATTACATTAGGAGAAATCATTCCAAATATGCCCCACTACAGACCATCCTGAACCGTTTATGTACCAATTGATTATCTTGGTATTGATCTATTCTTTCAATAGTATCGATATCGAGAATACTGATACCGATTCGAATGCAGTATCGCAAACTAAAGTGCAATGTAAATGTAAGATTGTAACCTAATGGGTATTAACTATTGATTAAAAAAACCAAACACCGGTTTTTCTGACCGGTTATAACCGCCAGGTTTAACTGTAATTAAAAAACGGTATAACCGAAAGCCGGTGTTTTGTCAAAAACCGCCGTCCCTACTGCAGCTAATACATTAATCATTAGGGAGCGGATTTTATGCTAAATGCATATTGCATGCATATTTCGCATATCTAAGAACTTTACTAAATTTTGCATATTTTTAAAAAAACATGCATATGTTGTGCCTATTAAAAACATTTAAGTCCAAAAAAAATTTTTAATTCGACACAAAATATTTCCCCGCACAGGCTGTTCTATTAATTCGAGAACTACCTGAAGAGAGACGGCTCATTCACTGCCTTTTCATTTTTTCTTAGAAAATACCCGATCTTTACACAAAGTACATACATATTTATAGTACGCCGTTATAAAATGATTGCAGGATGTAAAATGATGAAGGATGGGTTACCGGGAAATCCGAATTTTATTTACTTTCATTATATTTAGCAGGTACCTACAGTTCTGGTGATTCTTTTAAATCCCCTATTGTTAAGAGAATTTACACATTTAACCATGACCATAGTTTTACGATTTTCTAACGGGAATTGAAATATTCATGCTTTAGATCAGATCCCGTCTTTAAACGGCTTTAAAACTTTGGAGAATATATTTATGCGAAATCTTTAAGGAAAATTTTGAAATTGATTTGGATGCAGAATATTCGGCTTTAACAAGTTATTTTAAATACGCCCCAATTACTTCTATTGATGTTGAAAGGAGTTTTTCAAGTTATAAAAATATCAAAGAAAATTTTTCGTCGTAAAAAATTTGGAAAAACACATTGTAGTGAATTATAATGGAAGATATATATATATAGTGATATTGTTGTTTTATTTTAAATAGGTAACTATTCGTATAATTTTTTGTAAAAAATGTGAATAAATTGCATATTTAAAATAATGATTTTATTTGAAAGATAATAAATAAGATTGCCGCCCCCCTATAAAAGAACCCGCTAGAATGGAATAGAACAGAAAATTTGTGGTTTCTCGAAATGCGCATTTTTTGATTTTTTGTGCATATCTTGCGCATATTTCGTAATTTTTTACTGCATATATATGCGCATATTTCATCAAAATTGATCGCATATAAATCCGCTCCCTATTAATCATCCTTAAAACCCCTGCTCATACTTTTAAAAATAAGTAGGTCGGTCGTAAACATATCTCTTCCAAATTTTCAAGTGATATACTATCGAATAGTTATAGTAATCTCCTAATAATGTTAAGATAAGTTCAAGTTTCAAAACCCGACAACCTGGCTGTCTGCCAGAGTTACAAATACCCAAGAGTAATCTAAAAAAGTAAAAAACAGCTTTATATATTTAAGAAGGTTGACTTTTCCACAACTTATCCAGTATATCGTATTATTGCGATACAGAGTGGTAAAAGTTGCACATTGAAATTAAAAATTTATTGAAAAACAAAACGTTAGCCATTAGTGGCAACTATACCTGCTCTCAATCTATTAAAATTCGTTAATCAATGATATAATCATTTCGATAATACAGATTAGATTCTAGACCTCAAAATATTAAGATTTAACCCAAATCACTTAAATAAAGTGAAATGTGGCTACTTACTGAGTTACAGGGTGTCTTATATAAAAATTTAATAGCTATTTTTACCCAGTACTGTACAACTACTATTTGCCTTATCCTTGTCGTACTTGGCAGAAAGTGTAGGTACTATACACTTTACTAAATTATGATAAATAAACGTTTCTGGCTACTACCAGACCGTACGACGAGAGACAACGCATAGTTAACCCTTCCCAAATTCTACACCACTGGCGGAATTGCTATTTTAGCACAGTATTTAGATTCTTCAATACTTTCTATGTAAATAATATACTCTTCATTCGTAGCGATAAAATCATTAGTTTTCGAGATATTTGAAGTTGAAAATGGGACAATTATTTTGATTAATGTATTTTGCCCCTTCATTTTTAACTTCGAATATCTCAAAAACTAATGATTTTATCGTTACGAATGAAGAGTATATTATTTACATATAATGTTTTGGAGAATCGAACAATTGCACTAAAATAGTACTTGCACGGTCGATAAATAAATAAACGATATAAAATGTGGGGGTTATTTCAAAATCCTTTATAAACTGACTTACAAAAAACATGAGTATTGGTAACTAAAAAATAGTAAAATAATGTTGATCAGGGGCGTAACAGAGGCCTTCGCAGCATGAAGCTTGCGGGGGGCCCCAATCGATTAGGGGCCCCATCTTGTCGTCTGATATTACGTAAAAATATGTTATATATTATTTTACGTTGTGTCGTTAAATTTAAAAACGTAAATGTCTAAATAGGCGTATTCAGCAAGTGAATCATCTCATATCTAGAAACTTAATTCTTTCCAGTCTCTCGAACTTTTATGGTGACGACAATAAACTATAATGCTTTGTACGTGAATATTAAAAGATTTGACAATTGCCATTTGCCGAATTTTAGAGTAATATTTCTAAATCTAAAAATTGGGGTTTCTCTATCATCTTTACCTACGTTTAGTATTTTGATATAATTATCTAGAGGCGTAACAGAGGCCCCCGCAGCATGAAGCTTACGGAGGGCCCCAATATGTCAGGGGTCTCATCTTGTCGTCTAATATATGTAAAAATCTGTTGTTATATTATTCGTATACATACGTTTTTTAAACAGTGCAATATTGAAAATGAAGTTGCCCATCCGAATTAATAAAATTGTAGATATTATATTCGCTGATAGTAGTGCACGAAAAAAGTTGATCATCTCATAGAATAATACTAATGTAATCATTTAGTAATTTTTGTTCTATTTTATTCTATACCAATAAGTAGTAAGTAGGCCATTCTATACCAAGTAAATGACAGTTTTGGAGTGAAAATCTCAGCGTTACGATGGATGTATTTGCTTGACAATTTGGATTTAGGTTCTAGTTACACTCCACTTCAAAGTTGGACTTATGCCGTTGGTTGCTTTTACTTCAGGGGATGACATCCCTTCTTGGGGTGAAAACATACGTTTAAAATAAGTCAGGAAATGTGTAAATTGACTAATAATAAGCAACTTTTTTTCTATAGAGTTTCTTTATCTATGTTAATACTTTTCAAGTTATTTGCAAGTGAAAATGTTTATTTTTCAACAAAAAACAGGTTTTCAGAAAGGTTTTTCGAAAATAACTCTAAAGTAAGTATTTTATCGAATTAAATATTAGATAATCGAAAAAATATTTGTAGCAAAAATTTAGCTTAGAAGATACAAAAAAGGTGTACTTATTCATGAGGTTTATCGACACAGTAAAAGTACAGTTTTTTAAATACAATTAAAGTCAGAAAACTGCAATATCTGGGACATGTTATGAGGGGCGAGCGTTATAACTTGTTACAATTGATAATGCAAGGAAGAATACAGGGTAGAAGGAGTCGCGGAAGAAGACGCATCTCCTGGTTAAACAATTTGAGAGCTTGGTTTAATTGCACTTCTGCTGATCTCTTTAGAGCAGCGGTATCGAAAGTGCGAATTGCCGTGATGGTTGCCAACCTTCTTAGAGGAGATGGCACATGAAGAAGAAGAAGAAAAGTACAGTTGAAGGTCATGAAAAATTATTCTTATTCGTCCAATTCCAAATCGAATATTTCAACCTTACATAACTACAATGAAGCACTTTTCGAGAAAAACTCATTAAAACTTTGTTTAAGTGTTTAAAAAAAAAGATTTATTTTTTATAAAAGTTTCTAGCACCAGAAATATACGAGTTACGCTTAAAATAAAGTTAGACCCATTGTTGGTAAAAAAAATCGTAAAAAGTCTTATTTTTGAAAAAATGGTTTCATAGTAAAAAAAGTTTACTATTTTGGAAAAATGTCTTTTTTCAACATCATATAAAAAATTTTAATGATACGAAAAATCTCAAAGAGTAAAGAAATGTAAGTTTTGCTTTTATAAATATTTTGGCTTTATTTTGTTTTTCTTTAAGACAAAAATTGGTTATGGCTGTTTAAAATTTGCGTATATTCGTGACTAGTGACTCGTTCAAGCTCTTTCAACTAGAACCCTTTCAAAAATAAGCACTTTGAACCGGTGAAACATACAAGTCATATAAAAAAGTTAAAAAGTTTGTAAAGCGATAATGATTAGTTTCATTTCGGATGCTAAATAGGGGAAATTTTCACAATTTTTTTACCAAAAAATGGGATTAACTGTATTTTGAGCGTAACTGGCTTAGTTTTGACGCTAGAAACTTTTGTAAAAAATAAAAATAAAACTTTTTTTTAAACACTTTAAAAAAGTTCTAATGAGTTTTGCCCGAAAAGTATTTTATTTTTTGGTTATTTCATGGTGAAATATTCGATTTGAAATTTGACGAATAAGAAAAACTTTTCATGAGCTACAGCTTTTCTTTTGCTGGATCGATAGAATTCATTTTTGTTTCATTTTTTTATGAGCTACATTTTTGCTAACAATGTTCTTTTTGATCAAATACTTACTCTTTGAACTATTTTCGAAAAATCGCCTAAAACTGTTGTTTTTTTTTCTAAACAACAAACATTTTTACTCATAAATAACTCGAAAAGTCTTGAGTTGACCACTCGGTGATGACTAGAAATTACACGGTATCGACATATTTTACGTTCATTTACTCGGCTGTAACACATAGAGGTATTGGTTACACATGTCGCATTTGGTAATTTTTTAAAGGGGGCCCCATTTTCAATTGTGCGGGGGGGGGGCGACGGAGTTTGTTACGCCACTGATGTTGATAGCAATTAGATAGAACAACTTGATGAACTTTCTGGCATAATAATAGCGAAAGAATACACTGGACTGCTTTTAACTATAGAAACGAAATACCCGTGTTGAGCTGCCCCCCCCCCACCTGCAAAAATTAAAAAACAAATAGCCCTGATTTATGAGCTATTTATGAGCTCTCATATTCCGCAAACTAAAAATTTTGAGCCCGTTCCACTGAGCAGGAATTTAATACTTTAGTGGAATTTACTACTTAAAAAAGGAATATTGAATCGGTTTGTTTTTGCGGCAGAATTAGGAGCTATTTATGAGCTCTTGAAATTATATAGTTTCGATTTTTGAGCTCATCCCCTTCACCCCCAAACAACCCTTTAATTGATTTAACTTAAGAGAAAAATGCTGAGAAAACTTAAAATATATCGTATTGCGGCTATAATTCCTATAGCTTATATACTCTAAGAATAAACTATTAAATCACGTTCATTTCGATTATTGAGCTACAACCCCTTCGCAAGAAAACCACCCTATCTTCCCGGCTTAAGAGAAAGTTGTACTTAAAATGCATTAAATTAATTATTTGGCGACTACATATCATTTAATAATTTATAAGCTTCCAAATTACGCGCATTTAGATCAGTAAATTGCAATTTATTTTGTATAGTGCAGTCACTGAAAGTAAAAATCAACGATTACCTTCAATTTCGCTGAACCTTCATCGATTTTCACGAAAATTGGTCAGTGGTTAGAGGATACCTCAAGAAACAAAGGTGACACGGTACCACCTTGCGCCTTTCCCTTGAGGGTGGATACCGCCCCTTCTCGGGGGTGAAAATTATTTTATAAAAAATAACTGCAGATATCTATAAAAGAACAAATTATACGCAAAATTTATTATATAAAGTTATTAAAATAAGTCAATACTTTTTAAGTTATTAAAGATAAAAAATTTTAAATATTCGTGAAAAAAATGCATGTTTTGAAGCGGTTCTTCGTAAATCACTGAAAAACTGTAAGTTTTTACAAAAAAGTTAATAGTAGTTTAATTCGTATAGCTTATATTCTAAGAATAAACTCTTAAATCACGTGCCTTTCGATTACTGTGCTACAACCCCTTAGCAAGAAAACCATCCCATATTCCCGGCTTAAGAGGGAGTTGTACTTAAAATAATTTAAATTAATTATTTGGCGACTAGATCTCGTTTAACAATTTATGAGCTCGCAAGATATACGCATCTCAATTATTGAATTGCCATTTTCTTTCTATAGTGCAGTCACTGAAGGTAAAAATCAACTATGAGCTTCGATTTCGGTAAATCTCAATTCATTTTCAGGAAAATTGCTGAGCGGATTTTGATGCTATCAACTTTTTCTGGAGCTCATTTTTGATAGGTATTTCTAAGTACTTTAACAAGTATTTAGTACCTAAGTGTTATAAAATGCATCTCTTTCCCGTTATTTAAACTTGAATCCTTAGATTTGAACAGTCGCAAAAAATATACATTTAATTACTAATAACTTACTTTAAATTAAACTTAAAGGGTTTTTCAAGTAAGCAATTTATTATATTTTTTATTAGCTTCAATTTTAGTGATAAAAACTTTTTTGTAAAAACTTACAGTTTTTGAGTTATTTATGAAAAATCGCTTTAAAGCATGCATTTTCTTTCACAAAAATTAAAATATTTGATCTTTAATAACTCAAAAAGTATTGATTTATTTTAATCACATCGTATAACAAATTTTGCTTACAATTTGTCCCTCTCTCGATTTGTGGGGTTATTTTTAATAAAGTAATTTTCACCCCCGAGAAGGGGTGACATATACCCCAGGCTAATACCCCAAGTTGTTATTGTCAATTCTTGAAAATGAATGGAGATTTACCGAAATCGAAGGTCATAGTTGATTTTTACCATCAGTGACTGCACTTTTCTTGCGAAGGGGTTGTAGTTCTATAATCGAAAGGCGCGTGATTTAAGAGTTTATTTTTAGAATATAAGCTATACGAATTAAACTACTATTAACTTTTTTGTAAAAACTTACAGTTTTTCAGTGATTTACGAAAAACCGGTTCAAAACATGCATTTTTTTCACGAATACCTAATTAAAATTTTTGATCTTTAATAACTTAAAAAGCATTGACTTATTTTATTAACTTTATATAATACATTTTGCTTTTAATTTGTTCTTTTATTGATTTGTGCAGTTATTTTTTATAAAATAATTTTCACCCCCGAGAAGAGGCGGTATCCACCCTCAGGGTAAAGGCGCAAGGTGGTACCACGTCACCTTTGTTTCTTGACGTATCCTCTAACCACTGACCAATTTTCGCGAAAATCGATGAAGGTTCACCGAAATTGAAGGTAATCGTTGATTTTTACTTTCAGTGACTGCACTATACAAAAGAAATTGCAATTTACTGATCTAAATGCGCGTAATTTGGAAGCTTATAAATTATTAAATGATATGTAGTCGCCAAATGATTAGTTTAATGCATTTTAAGTACAACTTTCCCTTAAGCCGGGAAGATAGGGTGGTTTTCTTGCGAAGGGGTTGTAGCTCAATAATCGAAATGCACGTGATTTAATAGTTTATTCTTAGAGTATATAAGCTATAGGAATTATATCCGCAATACGATATATTTTATGTTTTCTCAGCATTTTTCTCTTAAGTTAAATCAATTAAAGGGTTGTTTGGGGGTGAAGGGGATGAGCTCAAAAATCAAAACTATATAATTTCAAGAGCTCATAAATAGCTCGTAATTATGCCGCAAAAACCGATTCAATATTCCTATTTTTAAGTAGTGGGGGGGCTGACTCAGCCCCCCCACTAAAGTATTAAATTCCTGCTCAGTGGAACGAGCTCAAAATTTTTAGTTTGCGGAATATGAGAGCTCATAAATCAGGGCTATTTGTTTTTTGATTTTTGCAAGTGGGGGGGGGGGGCGCAGCTCAACACGGGTAAACGTAATCACTGACATGCGGTACGTAATACCGCAAGAAAACTTTGCGTCAAAGTAGCTCAAAGACTAAACCATACTAAAATTGCAGTAGTTGAGACCAGGTATACACTTAAAGGTACACAGATAGTGTTCTAGGAATCTTTTGTAAAACACGTTTTACAACAAAATATATTTTTGGTGAGGTATGGCATACTGCATGTCAGTTATTAATCCGGGATCTGTCGCGCCTTTAAAAAAAATATAACATTTTATTCTTTTCCGTGATAACTTGATGAAAAACTTTTCAACATAACTTTCCACTTGTAAGTGCCTAGAGGAAGGGTGTAGTAATGCTTAGATAATTTTTTTGGAATTTATGGCTTTGGTAGGAACCAATTAGCTTTAATAATTTTTTTAAGACATTTTTAACATAACAAGTAAATAAAAACACGATAACATAAATTTTTTTAAAATTCGTATTTAATCTAATGCGCGACTAATTGCATGACAGAAAAGAGTGCGACTGTTCCCGGGTTAACGGTTAATATTAGTATTTGTATATAATTTATATAACGAATGCACAAAATGGAAATACTTAAAAAAATAATTGAAATGAAAAAATTTTTTTTGGCGTATTTCTCTTATTCTTCTAAATACTCAAATTTACTCTCTTCTCTGCCGTTTCCAGTAGTCTTTGTGTTGTTGCTTTGTCGGGTCTTGTTTCTGATGCATGTGATTATTGGTCTTCTTCTACTTCTTTAAGTTCCATCTTCTATCGAAGGTTGGAAATCATCATGGCAATGCGGACCCTGTTGACTGCCACTCTAAACTGACTTTAAATAGCTCTGCACTATTGTATTCGAACCATATCCTTAAGTTTTTAAACCAGGATGTTCTTCGTCTTTCCACATTTCGCTTTCCTCGGTTTTTGCCTTGCATAATATGTTGAAATAATGGTTATTTTGCCCTCTCATCACATGTTCCAAGTACTCAAGCTTTTTTCTTTTGATAGTTAATATATTATTTCCGCTTTATTTCCTATCTTTCTAGTTACTTCCAAGTTTGACATTCTACGAATCCATGATATTCGTAGGATTCTTCAGTAACACCAGAATTCAAAGGCGGCCAACTTATTCAGATAGACTTGTTTTAATGTCCACACTTCCAAATCATAAATAAGAATACAGAACACGTAACACCGAAGCTTCCTTATGAGTAGTTCTAACAATATATCCCGACAACAAAGAAAATTTTTTAAGTTTAATGAATGATGCACGTGCTATTTCAATACGTGTCTTAATTTCTTTAGTTTGGTCTATACATTTGATTTTATCCATGTTCCAAAGTATTTGTAGTTATCCACACTCTCAATTACAGTATCTTCAACAGTCAATTGTATGTTTGCGTGTGCTGATTTAGTCATGATCATGCATTTAGTTTTCTTTAAATTCATCTTCAGTCCGTACTCATGACAGCTTTCATTAAGGCGTTGCACTACGTTCTGTAAAAATCATTGTTGTTATCCGTTATTATTACTGTATCGTCTGCTAAACGTAAGTTGTTCAAAACTTCTCCATTGATAGATATACCTTCTATTGCATCTGAGAACGCTTCTTGAAATACCGCTTCCCTGTAGACATTGAAGAGTAGTGGGGACAGCACGCAACCCTGACGGACTCCTCTCTGTATTTTGATATCTTGGGTGTCCTGGTTATCAACTCTTACCTTGGCAGTTTGATTCCAATATACAGGGTGTAAGAAAAATATAGGTCATAAATTTAAATCGTAAATTAAATTTCTGGGACCAAAAATAGTTCGAATTAACCTAACTTACCTTAGTACAAAAATATGCACATAAAAAAAATTACAACCCTGTAAAGTTACAAAATGAAAATCGATATTTTCGAATATATCGAAAATATTCGAAAACTATTCGAGGTTTTTTATTGAAAATGGACATGTGGCATTCTTATGGCAGGAGCATCTTAAAGAAAAATTATAGTGAAATTTGTACACCTCATAAAAATTTTAGGGGAGTTTTGTTCCCTTAAACCCCCCAAAATTTTGTGTACGTTCCAATTAAATTATTATTGTGGCACCATTAGTTAAATTCAATATTTATAAAACTTTTTTGCCTCTCAGTATTTTTTAGATAAAGTAGTTTTTTCGAGTTGCAGTTTCTTTTTTAATATGTTTACATAAAATTTTTTTACATTTTATGGGGTATTTGTTCCTTGAAACCCCCCAAATGTTTGTGTACGTTCCAATTAACCTATTACTGCAGTACGATTAGTAGACACAGTGTTTTTAAAACTTTTTTGCCTCTTTATATTTTTTCGATAAGGCACCTTTTATCGAAAAAGACTTCTTTTTTAATATGGTTCAAAACATACCTAAAAATGTAAATCATAAATAAATTTTCATATTATTACAAAGTCTCTATAATCGTACTTAGCTATATACAAAAATATGTGGTGGATTTAAAAAATATTCAAAATAACTGGATAAAAACTAATTTTTGAAAAAGTACTAGGAGACAAAAAAGTTTTTGAAACAATGTGTTTAACTAATGGTACTACAATAATAATTAGATTGGAACGTACACAAAAGTTTTGGGGGGTTTAAAGGAACAAAACCCCTATAAATTTTAAAGGGGTGCACAAATTTCACTATAATTTTTTTCTAAAATTTTCTTGCCATAATAATGCCACATATCCATTTTCAATAAAAAATTTCTAAAAGTTTTCGTTTTATTGAAAAAAATCGATTTTTATTTTGTAACTTCAAAGGGCTGTAACTTTTTTATGTGCACATTTGTACTAAGGTAAGTTGGGTCCAATCGAACTATTTTTGGTCCTAGAATATGTGATTTAATTTATGACCTGTATTTTTGTTACACCCTGTATATTAGATACAATTTTCATATCACGACTGTCAATATTTTTGCTTTTTAATATATCTACAAGCTTTTTATGTTGAACTTTATCAAATGCCTTTTCAAAATGATTGGTCTTACACTGGCTTTTTTCTGAGGTCAAGAATTTTTTTTCTTTTAAACAGAGATTTTTATGTACACTAGTTACGTTTTGCTGTTAAGGCCAATCCTCTAAAATCATAACGGTAAATTTCAGGTGGCTATTCCTATCTCAAAAATTTCTTTCTGCACGTAAACGTTTACGTGCAAAAAGCCCAGAACAAAAATTCTGTTCACTTGTTATCGAGCCCATAGACAAACGGGACACCCCCTGTGGTGGCAATTATGGAGCTTAACAATAAAACGATTAGCTTGTGGTCGTTCTTCTCGTCAGGGGGATTATGGGTAATTAGAATGTACATTGTAAATTAATGTAGAAACATGCACAGTTATATTTTCGAGAACAATATTAATTTAGATTTAAAATTTTTAAATAAAACAAAATTAACAGAATCACGTAGGTATATTTTGAGGTCACGGCATTGCTGAATTGGGTTTTTTATAAAGCCTTATATTTTCTTTTGTTTTCTGGTCACTTTTTTACCGATAAATTGGCTGTCTTAATTTTAACGTAGATTGCAGTTTTGAAATGTAATACAAATAATGAAAATACAAATGTTATCAAATAATGAAAATGGGGCGACACGATGCTCTTGTCTCTTGACATATCCGGCCCGTCTTTTTGACTTTATTATTTTAACTATATCTGGTTGGTTATACAATTCTTTCAATTCTTGGTTGGTTTTCACTGCCTAAAGTTCTCTGGTGCCAGCCTTAACTGCTCCATATATTCCTCTAAGAATTCTTCGTTCTGCGATTTTTAAGCAGTTATCATTTTGTTTTGTTATTGCCCATGTTTCACAGGCACACGTCATTTAGGTCTTATTACAGAATGGTAGATTCTTATTTTCGTTCAGCTGGATGCATCTTCTAATTTCATTATTTTTGTATCGCAAACCAACAACGATTGACACTTTGTATTTTGTTGTTAATCTCTGTTTATGAGTAATGTTATTGTCAGATGTGATCGTAACTCCCAAATAATCTAAACTGATGAACCCTTTCCTTTCAAAGTTGTTCTGGTCCATTGTAACGTTTTGTCCTATTCTGTCTCGCTGTTTCGTTCATATTGTAGCTATAGGTATATTTTTTGTTTTATCCTCGTTTATTAGGAGGCTTAATTGTTTTGCGGCATTTCTCAGTCTCATAAAGTCTTCCTTGACACTTATCGTTGTATTTTCTACCTCTATATAATCGGCGAAAGCCAGTATAATGCGAAGTACTATTGTTATAGGTATATAATGTGAGGATAATGTAATATAATGCGAGTGTTTCTGTGCTCGTTTTCCTCACAATACGCGCCAAAGCAATACTGAAGGGAAGTGAGAATAAAATATCTCCCTGTTTAAGACCACCGTTGATTGTAAAAAATGTCGACTGTTTTCCTTCAATTCTTACAGCACTCATAACTCCCTCTACATATGCTTTTGTGATACAGTGGAACTAGTAACCAGTCCGGATAACCCTGACTTATTTTCATCAGAAAAACATTTCAACAATAAAAATGTATGTAATATAATATTTGAGAGATAATGTATATTTGTGTAATTTGAATTATACGATAGTAAAAATGACTCATGGCACACGTTCATTGACTCGGATTATCGGAAACAATAGTCACCTGTATTCTTTATTTATTCCAAACTGTCTTAGCATTGTTCAAACAAGAATAAAAGACTATTTAAAAAATTCTTTTTTAAACAATGGTCTTAGTCTCCACTGTTCTTAAATAACTTAACATTGTTCCGACCCAGCTAACAATGTTCGTATATATGACGTCAAACAAAACTCAACATATTGGGAGAAGTTACGTCAAAAGTTACATCAAATTTTACCTAAAATATACGTATAAAAGTCACAGCGATGTTACGTAACAGTTGTACGTTATTTCTACGTAACCTTTTTAACGTCACATAAACGTCACTAGTTGAATTTTCGGTATAAATAATATATAAAAAGGACTTAAAATTATTGTGTAAATAAAACCACATACATGATGCTGACACATTTATTAAATATTTGAAATAAACATTTATTATATATTTAACTTTTATGTGAGAGGAAGATACAAAATTATTAATAGCTACTTTATATAATACATAAACATACCCTTAAAGTAATCTTCATTCTTAAAGTGTAAACTGCACACTTTCATATAAGGACTAGGCTCTTATCCCATTTTTAGAAGATATTTCCATACATTTCGTTTTTCAACTAAACTGCCATTGAATATAATTCTATCTTATTTATTCTTTTTAGGGAAATAATGAAACGATAAATTACTATTACGCTTTATCCAGGAATCACATTGAGGCACACAACAATCATAATTTGATTTTTTTGCCATAACTCAATTAAAACAAACACATTTTAAGCACGGAAATGTAAGGTTATGTATTAATGTCTATTTGAAAGGTTCGAAATAAATACGCTATGGAGCTGCAGTCTTAAACAAGATTGCCTTACGTGGCCTTACCTACCAAAAAGCCACGTTTTAAGGACGAATAAATTCATACGTATTATACCTAACAAAGAGCCACGTTTCAGAAACGAATAAATTCATACGTATAATATACGTATTAAAATTTCGTATCAGTAACATCATTTTTTAATAGATATTACGTAACAATACAAAAAAAACCTAAATTTAACGTTACGGTAACGTTATCTTACTAGCTGGGGATTGTGATCGTATTGTGTGTAACAGTCGTATTTTTCGCTTCCGTTCTGTAATCGTGCGTCAGATAGGTTTGTGTTTGCGTGTTTTTTTGTCTACGCATGAGCTTTTTACCAAGAAATGAACAATACTCTATACTCTATACAACTATACATAATTTAGATGTGTACTGTGCATATACAGGGTGTAACGAAAATACAGGTCATAAATGAGTAGGGTCATTCCAAAGTGAATCTTATCCCTTCGAGAAAAATGTTGAAGAATTAGAAAAAACCATCTTTTTATTATCAGATGGTTCTTTTTTTATGAAACTTTTTAGTGTTCATTAATAATTCATAACATTAGTATACGTTAAGGTTTTTCAAATCGTTTTTGCGTCATTAACTCAAAAAAACTAAATATAATTTGGATAAGACGCACTTTGGAACAACGCAGAGGATAAGACGCTTTTTGGAATAACAATAATGTAGACAAAGGAAGTAGTGTGAACGAATATTTTTATTCGAAACGATAATCTTATACCTAAAACAGATTTTGGCTAAAATAACAATAATGTTATGGTCACATAAGCTAAAAAACAAAAACACGAAACACTTTTTTTAGTAACTACAGCTAAAACTAATAACCAATTCGTTATTAAACTCTTAATTCAGCAGGTTCTGGAAAATAACTTTCGCAGTAATCTCTCTTTGCTGCATATGATATGTAGCATATCTGAAACAAACGATTGATTGGATTGATATAAGCAATACAGAAAAAATAATACTTGAATAAACAGTTTTATCGAATTACTAGTTATTTATAGCACAGATTTGACAGTAAACTAATAAAACATCTTTACCTGTTATTTTTTTTTGTATTTTTCCCTACAGTTTTGGATTAGAAACCTTCTTTTTGCCACAACCTTTTAGTACTTCTTTAGGTTGGTGCTTCTTCCATAACAGTTTAAAATATTAAACATGTACTTTGTCGGTAAGAACAATAATTAGGTTTTACTTCACTAATTAAGTATACAGAATTTACACTCTTTTAATAATAAACAGTAAAATAACCTAACCTAATCACGCAAGTTAAAACGTCTAAACGATCACGTGGTTAAAAATCGGAGGCAGCCATTGGCTGGAAAGGATAAGGTTGGCTTTGAGATGACACTGCTCGTGGATAACGCGCATTTTGGAAAGATGCGCAATATTTAGACTTATTTTATATAGAACAAGAAGCGATTTGCCACAGTATTTTGTTATAATAGTATGTCAAAATCAATGTTACAGCGATATTCAGTGCCAACTTAATTTTTATAAAAAATGGATAAGACTCACTTTGGAATGACCCTACTCAAATTTAACCACATATTCTGGGACCAAAAATAGTTTGATTGAACCTAACTTACCTTAGTACAAATGTGCATATAAAAAAAGTTACAACCCGTTGAAGTTACAAAATGAAAATCGATTTTTTTCAATATATCGAAAACTATTAGAGATTTTTTATTGAAAATGGACACGTGGCATTCTTATGGCAGTAGCATCTTAAGAAAAAATTATAGTGAAATTTTGACACCCCATAAAAATTTTATGGGGGTTTAGTTCCTTTAAACCCCCCCAAACTTTTGTGTACGTTCCAATTAAATTATTATTGTAGTACCATTACTTAAACACAATGTTTATAAAACTTTTTTGGCTCTTAGTACTTTTTCGAAAAGTCAGTTTTTATCGAGATATTTTGAATATTTGTCAAATCCACCACATATTTGTATATGGTTAAGTACGATTATGGAGACTTTGTAATAATATGAAAATTTATGCACGATTTACATTTTTAGGTATATTTTGAACCGTATTAAAAAAGAAGCCATATCTCGATAAAAGGTGCCTTCTCGAAAAAATATAAAGAGGCAAAAAATTTTAAAAATATTTTGTTTAACTAATGGTATCACAGTAATAGTTTAATTGGAGCGTACACAAACATTTGGGGGGTTTAAAGGAACAAAACCCCCATAACATTTTTATGTAAACATATTAAAAAAGAAGCTGCAACTCGAAAAAAACTGCCTTATCGAAAAAATACTGAGAGCCAAAAAAGTTTTAAAAATATTGAATTTAACTAATGGTATCACAATAATAATTTAATTGGAACGTACAGAAAAGTTTGGGGGGGTTTAAGGGAACAAAACCCCCATAAAAATTTTATGGGGAGCACAAATTGCACTATATTTTTTTTTAAGATGCTCCTGTCATAAGAATGCCACATATCCATTTTCGATAAAAAATCTCTAACAGTTTTCGATATATTCGAAAAAATCGATTTTTATTTTGTAATTTCGAAGGGCTATAACTTTTTTTCTGTGCATATTTGTACTAAGGTAAGTTAGGTTCATTCGAACTATTTTTGGCCCCAGAATATGTGATTTAATTTATGACCTGTATTTTTGTTACACCCTGTATATTTCATGTTATTTCAATTATAACGGAGTTTATCTGTAAGTATACCGTATTTTATTAATTTTTACCATATTCTCCGGCTAGCCCGGATTTTCGATAAGCCGGATCGGCCGTGGTCCCGACTAATCCGATTTATTGAGGTTCCACGGTATTTATTAATTTCTTTGGTATTCCTAGTTCTACCATGGCATTCCACAGTTCCACTCGTATAATACTATCATATGCCTACTTAAAATTTCTCCATTAACTGCTTAAAGGTATAGCACAAACTGTACCTCTATAGTTTGTGCAATCCATCTTATCATCATTTTTGTGCATCGGAATGATAACACTCTCCTTCCAGGAGGTTGGTAATTAATCTTCTTTCTAGGTTTGGCAAGTCAGCTTACGAAAGGTATGTGTGTCTCCTCCATTTTTCAAACATTCTGCAGATACAGTGTCGGTTCCTGGGCTTTGCGGCTAAACATAATATGTTTATGGATAGCTCTATAGTCTTCTTCGACTGTAGATTCTTCTACTATGGGTTCCGCCGTAAAATACACACATTCCTTTTAGCTCCCAGCTGACATGCTCCCAAAATTATGTCTATGAAGCATAGACTAAAATTATGATTAAAATTAATTTGAAATCTCTGCCTACATAACTGCTGGGCGAATTGAAAACGGATAATGAATTTAGGAACATGGAATATACAGGAAATCAATAACAAACATGAACTGATAGTTAAAGATGTGGAAAATATAAAATTGAATATATATTGTATATACAGTGGAACCTCGATAACTCGGATTAATCGGGACCGCGGCCGATCCGGGTTATCGAAAATCCGGGTTAGCCGGAGAATATGGTAAAAATTAATAAAATACGGTATACTTACAACTCCGTTAGAATTGAAATAACATGAAATATAATATATATGCACAGTACCTACATATCTAAATTACTAAAAAGAGGCAAACACCAAACACAAACGTAAGCAAACGGAAGCGAATAATACAAGACACTGTATTACACACAATACAGTCACAACGATGTTATGTTATTTAAAAACAGTGAAAATTAAAGACCATTGTTTATAAAAGAATTTTAAAAATATATTTTTTTAAACAATGCTAAGACAGTTTGAAATAAAAAGGAATACTACAGACAGGTGCCTGTTGTTTCTGCCGGCGTGTGCCATGAGTCATTTTTACTATCGTATAGTTCAAATTACACAAATACACATTACCTCTCAAATATTATATTACATACATTTTTATCGTTAAAATGTTTGTCTGATCATTTTAACTATTTTGATTTGAAATAAGCCACAATTAAATTGAAAAGTAATTTAATTAACGTTTCGACGCCCAAATCGGGTGTCGTTGTCAAAATACAAAATATTGAAAATCAAAATGTTTATCTGATGAAAATCGGTCCGGGTTAGTCGGAATTCCGGGTTATCGGGGGCCGACTTATCGGGGTTCTACTGTGTTATGTTCTCACGGAAACAGAAAAATGCTAAGCAAGGTAAGAAGTTACAATTCTTACAATGAAAAAACTTATATAATTTAAAATATATAACTGACTGGGAAACGATCGATGAACACCTTAGTTAAAAATGAACATCGATAGGATGCACAAGAAGTTAGGAGTTCAAGAGAAAATAGCAATACCGGTAATTACAGGAAAACACCACTATAATAATTTAGTATCAGAAGAAAGAGAAGAATATAAGACAGCACCAGAAGAGCACATCGACATACACGATTTACACGAAGGAGTAGAAGTGACCAAAAACATCCTAAGAAACGCCGTAATGTGATTAAAAAATAAAAGAGCGTGTGGTACTGAATCAATAGACGCCAAACTGAACGCCTTATATATGGCACCGAAAAACTAATTCAAAATTGTTAATATGTGTATAACTGAATACCCCGTTCCTAGTCAATGGAAAGTGGCATACATTTCCTCAATGTTCAAAAAAAAAAGAAAAGAAAGAAAAGAAAAGCTATAGGATGCCTTTCTCTGGAACAAGAATATAACAGAAAAGACAGAATTTAATACTTATGAAACTCTAGTAAAAAGCATGCTTTTACACAATTGTGAAATAAGGCGATTAACAGAGAGAAATCGAAGAAAGACAGAAGCCGCGGAAATGGATGTATGTGGATGATGTGGAAAGACGAACGCTAAGTATTTCAAAACGGGAGAGCATAAGAAATGAAGAAATTAGAGCACGCATGAGAACACAAGGTACAGTTATGGATGACATACAACGAAAGCATCTCAAATGGTTCGGAAATATCCAACGAATTAAAAACAGTAGACTCCCGAAACAAGTAATTGCATTGACACCTACAGGAATACAGAAGAGGGAAATACCTAAGATAGGGTGACCAAACGTCCTGTAAAAACGGGATTGTCCCGTTTTTTAACAATATGTCCCAAGGTCCCGAAAAAGTCTCTCGGAACGCCTAAATGTCCCGTATTTGCGTTGGGTTGATTTTATGTACCTGACTATATTTTCTCTCTTTAATTTTTCTTCAATTTCGGAATTTGTTTTCATTCTTTTTTCTCCCTCTCTTGTTACGTTGTGGCCCAGTATCGTTCTCATTATTTTTCTTTCAAATTTCAGAAAGCTATCTTCCTCTTTCTTGTTCATCATCATTATTTCCATCCTATTTCGATAGGTCTTATTAAGGTCTTATATAGACTTAATATTATACTAAGAGTCTTGCTTCTCAGCAGATTTCTATTAATTTCATGTTTTTCCGCCTTTCAGGATTCTTTCCTCTGTTCTTTCTTTTCCGGTTTTTAGAGGTGGATACAGTTTCAAATTTATGGTTCTATGTTATTAGATATTTCTGAGTTGTTGTGTTATCCTTCCCTGTCATCATGTATTTTTTGTGCTGGTTTATTTCTAGTCCTATTCTCTTCGCTTCCTTATCTAATTTTCCAACTGCTTTTAAGTGTCATTTTTTAGTTTTGAAGTTGATCCAAAATAATGTTTTTGTTTGCAAAGTTTGTCCTCCTTATGATTACTATCAGATTAAATAGTGTCGGGGAGATATAATCACCTTGTTTCACTCCTTTGTTTACATTGATCTACTTAGAAGTTGTTCCGTTGAAACTGACCCTTGCTCTGGTGTTCTTTAGGCTCACTGTTAGCATATGTCTTAATTTCTCTGGGATTCCAACATTCTCTAGCTCCTTCTTCATTTTCGTCCGATTGATTGTATAAAAAGCATTTTTAAAATCTACGAATACATAATGTTAGGTAAGTGCATTTCTCTGTTGAACTCTCTCGATTTTTGAATTATTTGCTCCACTGTATGTATACAATTAATCGTCGACCTCCTTGGTCTGAACCCGTTCTGTTATTCTCGTATTCTGTCTCTTTTTTTATATATAGGTAAATACTATAATACCCGAGTTCCAATTGTCTGGTAGTCTGTTGTGTCCATATTTGTTGTATTAGCTGGTTTATTTCTTTATGTAATTCTCTTCGTTCGTATTTTATTAATTTTATTGCTATTTCATCTTCTCATGCTGCTTTTCCGTTTCCTAGGTTTTTAATATTTGTTTTTGTACTTCTTCTTCTGTGAAAATTTCTACTACGTCGTTATCTTGTACGGCCTAACTTCTTCATCGCAGTGTGTTTTCTTCATAGTGAATAGCATTTTTTCGTAATATTCTTTCCATATTTTGCTGATCTGTTTGTCTTCAAATACGGTTTCTCACTGTTGGTTTTTAGTCCAATTGTTTTAATGCTGGGGGTATTTTTTGTTGTTCTGACTTTTTTGTAAAATTGTTTTATTTTAATGTTTTCTGTCTTTTTCAATATCCTCCAGCGAAACCAGTAATTTTTCTTGTTTTTATTTGTTGAGTTGGCTTTGTTTCTCGCTAGTCGAGGCATTGAAGGATTGAGGTGTCGATTTTTTTGCAGTAAGACGGATTTTAATGCGGATTGGTGCGTTGGATTCGTGAGAATGTCAGGAAACTTTGTGAACTAATTTAATGAATAAGAAATCTCAAATTGCATTTGTACATGAGAAAAATGCATTTCAGAAGTGCATTTTGAAGTGCAAACTACCTGGTGCCTGCAGCCGGTGTAATAAACGTCTTCCTCTGGAGTATTGTGGTAATTTATCATATAATTGGCTTAAACTCATTACTCGGTGGTTTTTGGGGTCTCTGAAAATGAATATGAGGTCGGCGAGAGTGTGCAAAGTACCTGGTGCCTGCAGCGGGTGTAATAAACGTCTTCCTCTGGAGTATTGTGGTAATTTATCATATAATTGGCTTAAAATCGTTACTCGGGGGTTTTTGGGGTCGCTGAAAATGAATATGAGGTCGGTGAGAGTGTGCAAACTACCTGGTGCCTGCAGCGGGTGTAATAAACGTCTTCCTCTGGAGTAGTATGGCAATTTATCATATAATTGGTTTTAACCCGTTACTCGGGATTTTTGGTTTATTCCATTTTCTTCGATGTAACTATAGTGATCGAAAAGGGTGGTATTTTTATTATAAATAAACATAAATTTTTATTATTATAATATATTTATGGCTAAAAACTTCATTATACAAAATTTATCGTAATTTATCTTTAAAATTCATTTCCTTCATCATTATCATCTTCTTCTTCGTTATTGCCTTCCACTCTCGAGTCCAACGCAATATTTGTGCAATCAGAGCCTGCACAATTTTTGCAGGCTAAATTACAAACTAACCCATGCTTCCTGCACCCGCATGAGTTGCCGCAGTCTGACTTACAACAAAAGAAAGAAGACATCGAGCAGAATCCAAAAATGTAAAAATATACAGGGTGTCCCATTTAAAAAAACTAAGTTACAATTAACTTCCGGTATAACCGGAAGTAGCAAAGACACCAAAATATTTTCATTAAATAGTTCATACCTCAAAACCCCTGTATTCAAATTTTCATGATTCTCTTACCTTTAGTTCTCGAGATATTTCTAATAGGCCCTTTATCTGCCTCACCCTATATATCAATCACTTTTACTTGATACGAGCAGTAATGAGATAACTGAAAAAAAAATCGTAAGTTTGAATTTCAGATGAAATAGGAGTTAGATCATCTATATATAAGCACCATTATTTACCTGAATTATTTATTGATGAAAGACACACTTGAATTTATAAACACTATCATAGAAATATATTACTAAAATGATTTGTTCAAAAATATATTAATCAATATTTTTTACGAAAAAATTCGACACGAGTACCTGAGCCAGTAACACCGTTTTTGCTGTTCTCGAAAATCAGCGTGTTTATAAATAGTTTTTAAACTTGTTTTACGTGTAACCGTTATATTAGTGTATACAAACGTGTGAGAGAGAAAGGCAATAAATCCTAAATGAAATTAGCCAAGAATGTATCAATACTGCCAACATAATTTTAAGCGCCAAATTAAAGAAAATGGAGATCCTGAACAAAATAATCATGTTTCTTATAATATCCTATGAAATTAGAACTTAATCGTCGCGATATTTATTTTCAGTGACCCCAAAGACCCCCGAGTAACAAGTGTGGGCCAATTATTTAACAAATTACCAAAAAATTAACAAAATAGTCCAGAGGAAGACGTTTATTACACCCGCTGCAGGCACCGGGTAGTTTGCACACTCTCACCGACCTCATATTCATTTTCAGCGACCCCAAAAACCCCCCGAGTAACGAGATTAAACGAATTATATGATAAATTACCACAATACTCCAGAGGAAGACGTTTATTACACCCGCTGCAGGCACCAGGTAGTTTGCACACTCTCGCCGACCTCATATTCATTTTCAGCGACCCCAAAAACTCCCCGAGTAAAGAGTTTAAACTAATTATATGATAAATTGCTATAATACTCCAGAGGAAGACATTTATTACACCCGCTGCAGGCACCAGGTACTTTGCACACTCTCGCCGACCTCATATTTATTTTCAGCGACCCCAAAACCCCCGAGTAATGAGTTTAAGCCAATTATATGATAAATTACCACAACACTCCAGAGGAAGACGTTTATTACACTCGCTGCAGGCACCAGGTAGTTTGCACACTCTTGACGACCTCATATTCGTTTTCAGCGACCCCAAAAACCCCCGAGTAAGAAAATTGGGTCAATTTTTCCTACTATTTACCGAGTTACAAATTTATAATAATTGCCTATTTCAAAATGCACTTTTGAAATGCATTTTTCTCATGTACAAATGCAATTTGAGATTTCCTATTCATTAAATTATTTCACAAAGTTTCCTGACATTCTCACGAATCCAACGCACCAAACTGCATTAAAATCCGTCTTACTGCGGCAAAAATCGACAGTAAGGCCTTGTTTTGTGCTTCAATGCCTCGACTACGCTATTTTGTATTCTTCTCTGTTTTGTTCTGAAGGGTTGTTGATCCATGTCATTCTGGCGGAATTTTTTTGTGATCTGTCTTTTTCGCAGTCTTGATCGTACGTAAATAACATATTCAAAGGCAAATTGAAAAGGATTTATAGGTCCCAAATTAGCTAAAAGACCATGTTTCAATCGCCCTTCCCTGTTTGGGTATCGCCTCAAACCTTCCTTGGCCGAGGTGCACTTAGGAGGGATTTGTGGTTTAAACCCCCTTTCCCCAGGTCATTTGAAACATATATAAAGAACAGTAGGAAAATGTAACTTGTCTTTCACAAACAATACAAAACAATTTCGATGACAAAGCCAACCACCCCCAGAGAAAAATTCTAGGCGCGCTACTGTTCCTTGGATGTGTAGCGTTTTTTCAGGTTTATGATTTGGTCACCCTAACCTAAGAAAACTTGGATGAAAAGAATAAGAAACTCAATGAGCTCCAAAGTACTTAGAGAAGATCAATGGAACAGCCGAATTGAATGAAAAATGGGATCGGATAAAGTCGAAAGACGTTCTAAACGGATTATATCATATTATACATGATAATACATAATATAATGAAAAATTATAAAAAAAGATTATAATTATACGAGTAGGTAATAGGTATTATAAGAATTTGAGTAGTATCATGATCATTGCGATCGATAAAATGAAACTATATAAATATAGAATTATGTGCAATGTTTCTTTAGAGGACTTCGTGGAAATGAAGTTGTAGATTCCTTAGCCAAAGGAAGCGTCACAACTGGACAGTATATGGAGAACAATTTACGAGCTCAAGAATATTTAACGATACGATATCTAAAAGTAATTTTAAGGGAAAATCGGAATTGCATTGGAAAAAATATTGGTGTAATTTCCCCGCACGATACACACTGTTAGATTCAAGTATTCCGACAGTGTTGTGGCACCAAAAGTATGATTTTACAAAGAATGATATTGTGACCATTTGTAGGCTTAAATTCGGACATGCAAGCTTTCCTCAACATTTATATAGAATCGGTGTAGTCAATACCGAGCTTTGTGAAACCTGCAATGTGGTGAGCGATTTTTATGCTTGCAGTAAATTTGAAATACAAAGACAGGAATTTATTAATAGTTTATTATTGCAAAACTTATACCCCCTGTAGGGATGGGAAAAACCTACCGGTTTAAACCTAAAACCGATTTTTTTACTTCGCAATAACCGGTTTTACCGGTTGTTTTTTTGTCCCGGTTATAATCGGTTTTTTCTTTTTTTAAGTAAAAACCGGTTATTAGGTTTTTACGGTGATTAGGATTAGGTTAGGTATTATTTTGGATCCCAATCATAATTATTATTCTCAAGTAATTATTCCAAACAAAACCATAATTCAAATTTTATTTTATTTTATAAAATACAGAAGCAAACTGAAAGTGCAATCTCACATCAGCCAGAAACAATTATTAAGTTTTATTATAATATTTCCTTGAAAAGGTATTTGTAATAATAATATTTACATAAGAAGTGATCTGGTTGAATTAGACGCAAACATCATCTATTTTTCACACTTAACTCTTGACATTGAAAGTAGGTGAATGACTTTTTCTGATTACCAAAAATAACGCTCTGACTATGAATATCGAATTACTGATTACGAATACGAATCTCCAAGAATTTCGCTACGTTTTCAAAACGATACACTCATACAGGAAGTATTAAATGAGTTAAAATGTATCTATTCTACAAATATACAAACATGTTAAAAGTAATACATGTTCTTTCGATAGTACTAATTTTGATCATATTGATATCGAGTCGAATGGAGTATCGCAAACTAAAGTGTATTGTAAATGTAACTTTGTAACCTATTGGATTAAAAAAACCGAAAAGCGGTTTTTCCAAAAAACCGGTTTCTTGGCCGGTTATAACCGCCAGGTTAACCCGTAATCAAAAAAACCGGTATAACCGAAAACCGGTGTTTTGTCAAAAACCGCCATCCCTACCCCCCTGTCAATCTACTCCATTTACTATCATTAAATATGTATCAGGTATACAAGATTATTCTTAAGTTTATTAAAATGTGTAACTTAAAACTTTAGTGTAGGTGTTAATCTCGTTACCTCTGTTATATCGCCAAATATTTTACCTATTTACCTATACTTTCCGTGGTCTACCCTTTCTGTGTGTGAGTCGCCTTGAATGACCCCTAAGTGTGAAAAATAATCCTAGTGCTTCTTTCTAGTTCTCCATCGTAGTTCTTCTTTTAATTTCCAGAATAATAGTGTAGTTAGTTTAGTTAAAATAGGTTACACATTTTTGCTACTGGCTGAATGGGCACATGAGCCCGAAGGCAAAAAAAATTATTCTTTAGAAGGTGTTTTGAAATAAAAATTATAATAAAAATTTTGTCAAAAGTCTAAATATATTTTGTCCATTCATAAGCACTAAATTTTCGTTTTCGTATCTGTAATAACATTATTTTTATGACCCTACCGACAGGGTTTCTATACCTTCTGGCTGGCCGTGGGCTGGATATCGACAACAAAGACAGCCTATGACGACCGAGAGAGATAACTTTTAGCAAACTTCGAGTTTTTTAAAAACAAAATAGCTGCCTTGTGTTACACTTTATGTTAAAAACAAAAACAAATTCAGAAAGTGGGAAAAATTCTATAGTGACGTATTAAAAAAAATTTACTTTAATTTTAAACAAAAAAGTTAAAAAAGTTAAAAAAACATATTGTTTAAACAATTTAATAATTGATAAGCAAATAGTGCACTAGCACTTTTTAACATTTTTCATATAAAAAAAAAAGAATTATCTCAATATCTGCCATAATTTTTGCGTTATTTTGTTTAAACTTTTACATTGGAATTTGGCTATGCTCAAAATCGTGAGGAACAGCCTTAATATACAGTCGAATCCGCTTATTGGAATCGCCTTTGTAGCAGGCAAAAATATTCTTATAACCGGGATATTCTAATAACTGATCATTGGTGGCTAGTCGAAATAAGTGTACCGAATATACGTAATAATATTATTTACATACTATGCCAATGTGTAGGTTTACATGCTATGCCAAAATATGTATATCATATATATACCTACATAATCAGTATATGTAAATGTTTTTAGTTTTATTTCCTGACCGTAAATTATTAAATAGAAATTTTTAATTCCTGGGTTTTCGGTCTGATAAAAATAAAACACTTTGTTATAGCTTAAACGTTTCGGCTAATTGCCATTTTCAATAAGCACTTTAATGAATAATTATAAACATTACATAAAACAAAACAAAAGACTAAAATTTACATTGCACTTGTTGGCTTGGCGTTTTGTTGTGGAATGCGAGCTTGACTCTTGAAACCATATGGCAGAATTCAAAATTGACGTCCGTTAAGGACCGTATTTAAAATATTTGCCAAATTGTACATTTATAAAAAATTAAATCAATTTATTAAATTATGATATACATTGGAGAGATCCTTGATGTCAGTTTTATTATTTATGCAATTTTGGTCTTTCTTTACCTGAATCACCTCCAATATACATCTTTTTTTGTAGTTTTGTTCTTTTTCTAAAATTTGTACATTTTCAAAATCAAAAGCATGGTTATTTTCTATGGAATGCTTGGCTAATGCTGTAGTGTTTACCTTGTTGGTTTGTACCAACACAAACCTTGTTGGTTTGTACACTATGTTTGTACCACACAAACATAGTGTACAAACCAACAAAATAAACACTACAGCATTAGCCAGGCATTCCATAGAAAATAATCATGCTTTTGATTTTGAAAATGTACAAATTTTAGAAAAAGAACAAAACTACAACAAAAGATGTATATTGGAGATGATTCATGTAAAGAAAGACCAAAATTGCATAAATAATAAAACTGACATCAAGGATCTCTCCAATGTATATCATAATTTAATAAATTGATTTAATTTTTTATAAATGTACAATTTGGCAAATATTTTAAATACGGTCCTTAACGGACGTCAATTTTGAACTCTGCCATATGGTTTCAAGAGTCAAGCTCGCATTCCACAACAAAACGCCAAGCCAACAAGTGCAATGTAAATTTTAGTCTTTTGTTTTGTTTTATGTAATGTTTATAATTATTCATTAAAGTGCTTATTGAAAATGGCAATTAACCGAAACGTTTAAGCCATAACAAAGTGTTTTATTTTTATCAGACCGAAAACCCAGGAATTAAAAATTTCTATTTAAATGTTTTTAGGTCTTTTTACGTCAATAGTACAGTAGTGTAACTACTACTTATCTATGTATGTGTTAAATAGCAAATAACATTATATTATGTATGTGAATGAATACAGTAGCAGTAGGTAATTAATATAAAATCTATGCAATATGTAGATATGTAAATATTTTCTTATTAAAATGCATATAACAAAATTACTTATTTTTTCTTGAGAAATTATCGGTAATTATAGTTTTTTATTGTTAATCCATGTGGTCATCCTTAATCCATTGGTTGAATGGAACTTTTATTGGCGGCAAGAAATGGATGAATTTAACAAAGCCATAATTCACATCTTGCAAACAAGTAGGTAAATACTCTCTGGATGAATTCTAAATAAACTGCTTCTAACAATTTTATAGCAGGCAACAGTGCCTTTGTGTAGACAAATAAAAACTACTTTATGACCCATGCATTTTTCGGCTAAAGATCGAATTGGTAGGTACTCGTAACAAAGTAATAAATATTTATTACCCTAATAATATCTAATCCAGCACTACAGGCCTTGACGAATGACAATAATACCAAACATAATTTAAATTTTTAGTAAATTGTAAAAAAAATATTCGTTGACCTGCAAAATATGCTAATAAGCGGTATTATCTAATTAGAACCTATTCCAATAAAAGGATAAATTTATTAAGGAGTAAATGGAAACGTTTCGGGAACTCGAATTTATATTCCATAAACCGGGATATTCCTATAACAGGGATTCTAATAAGCGGCTTCGACTGTATTTATTTTCCTCTATACTTATTTTTAATTTGGGGAGTAAATAACTAACTCTTAGCGAGAACATTTTCATTGATAAATATCTTCAAAATAATTAATAAAAACCATCAAAAGTCTTTCTCGAAGCCGAAAGCGTCTGTTTTTACCGTTTAGGGCAAAAGGGTGGTTGTTATTTTGCGAACTGTGCGTGTGCGTGGGTGTTGTTACGGCTCTCAATTTACACAGGTAGAAAAAGTCGATTTTAAGACCTTTCATTGGGTCCCTCGAGAAATGCTCTCTATTTTTTTTGAAAAATTAAAACAAACAATTTATAATATTAACAGTTGATTGATACAAAAGTCAAGTATAGCTGTATTGATATTTTTGTCAAAAAATAAGCAATTTTAAAATTACACTAACAGTCAATACACTTTTTCCTGAGAGAAATTAGAAGTCCCAGATCTAAACAATCAATCTGAAAATTTTCGTGGAACCATTTTCTGGTAACGTCCTTAATCTCTGCCTTTTACAATTTATAAGGCAAGGAGACGACGAATAAACGAGACGAAAGGGACCCTATAATATGCAGTCACATTCCGTCTATTCGTCTAAAAAAAATTGTGATTCTCTGTACTCAAAATATGAGTAAAATGAAAAAAACAGCTTAACCTTTCGCTACCGAAGGGTCAAGTTGTTTTGTAGTTGACGGAGGGGGTACATTATGTACCCCATGCATTTTATAGATTAAATATTAACATAATGCAATAATTTTAGTTAAAACATAATTAAAACAAATGCAAGTATTTTTTATTGAATATAAGTAACAATAAAAAATATATGGTGTCTTGAAAAAATTAATTATCGTTTTTTTGATTAGCTTTACATTTTGTACATATTATTGTTTGAATAGTTGTGGTTGTTTGATGTTCAGCACAAACAAAGAATTTACAACAATTGCACGTTTTTTCTGCTTTTGCGGTCCTTCTTGCGTGGACAAAGTAAACATCGCCCTGAGGATTTCAAGATGGTGGCGTCGTTTTCGCGATTCTCCCTTGGTGGCGGTGGGCATAATTCGTACATCGCGTTTATAATTCGCTTATGGAATTTTTGTGGACTTTGTAGTCGCCTATCGACATAAGGCTTTATAAGTTCTTGACCCAGGTTTAGTAAAAATTCTCTGCGTCTGTGAGAAGCTTCATACGCACGAATGGAATTCTTTGTCGTCCACAGTACGTATGCATTCAGACCTGCAATGTCTAGAAGATTTTGAAACAAAACAAATGGCCATCTCTTAGAGGCTCTTTTACAAGAATATTCATTTACCATCTTATCCATAGTATCTACGGCACCTTTTGTAGAATTGTAATGCAAGATTATGTCTGGCTTATAGTCCGTCTCTTCTCCGCTAATTTTATCGTCATTATGTTCTGTACTCAATAAAATTATTGCCTTATTCTTTTTAGGAAGGTAAGACGCCAGTGTTATTTCCTCAGTGAAAGCAAAAACTGAGGACTTTTCTTGTCTAGAAATATTGGGTAGTAGGGCTGGAGGGATATCCTGCTTGTTTTTCGAAGTGTTCCACATAATGTTATTTGTCGATCTAGGAGTTGTTTTGCCAAGGGAACACTGGTAAAGAAATTATCAGTAGTGATGCCATAACCAGTTTTTAGAAATGAGACCAAATCAAGTACTACTCTTTTGCCCTGGTCTTTTTCTGGTTTGTTACCATCTTTTCCAGTATAAATCTGAAGGTTAGCAGCATAGGTGATTGTTGCATCAACTAGAGCCCATATTTTGATGCCATACTTGGCTAGTTTTGATTTCATGTAGACTCTAAATGGACACTTACCTCTAAAACTTACAAGTTGTTCATCAACAGTTAGATGAGAGTGGCACTTAAAACTTTCTTTACAGTGTTCTACAAACTTTGTAAACACTTCCCTAAAAGCTGCTAGTTTGTTAGAACTTCTACGTTCTTCTCTAGTGTTCAAATCATCGAATCGCATAAGTGAAATTATATCTAGAAATCGGTCGCGTGACATGGCAGCCGGAAAAATAGATCGACTGTACAAAGGGTTTCGACACCACAAAAAGTGCACTGGTTCCCTATTGGCTTTTAGCGCACCCGCCGTAATCAAGAGTCCCAAGCCCGCATAAATTTGCACTGAATCAGTGGGCAACCAGGTTCTTGTTTTATTAGGATTTTTCCCATTCCAATCCTGAATGTATTTCTCCGCTTTCTGGTTTGTACATTTGACGATGATCTCTTCAATTTTCTCATCTACAAATAATTTGAAGCAATCACTAATTTTAGCGACATTTTTAGATTTTTCTGTAAGCCCTGGTTTTTCGAGCAAGTTTTTTGTGCGACATCTAGTTTTTCGTAAAGGACGATTTTTCCAAACTGTACCATTCTTGGAAATAAATGTGGAATCTACTGCCCCCAAAACTGATTTATCAGAATCATTACTGTCGCTCTCAGATGGCTAAAATATAATAAACTCAAGATAGAAATATCGTACATAAAACAAAAATAAAAATTACCTGCAGAATTTCAGGCTCATATTCCGCTACTTCTAAATTATCATCTTATTCTGAATCATCCGATAAACTATCTCTTTCAGAAAGGTAATCATCATCAATTTCCTCTAACCACTGCACTGCAGTTTCTCGATCATGTTCTTTCCGAAGGTCTAACTTTATTTTTTTCGACATATCGGTAAATCGTGTAATCACAAATGGATAAACTAAAACGGTATGTTAGCACTAAGTCATCCACAGAACTGATTTGTGTGTTATTGCAAACAGGTTTGGTGCCGTGCGCAAAACGTCTGGTTTAGTCAGTGGCGTCGACCGCAATGAACTGTACCGCGGTTGACGGAGGGGGTACAACTTGTACCCTAAGCACAGTGCTGCACTTTTCATAGGTAAAAATATGTCAAATTGAAAACAAATGGTTGGATTTATGCTTTTACACATCCCAATGAAGAAGTAACTAGAACAGTTAAACAAAATTCCAACATTTTTAAAAATTATTCATGAAAAATCGAATTTATGGTACAATCTGTACGCCCCTCCGGTAGCGGAAGGTTAATTATATTTCATTTCAGTTCAGAGATCCCCATACGTTCGTTTCGGTCTCTCTAGACCTCTTCAGTGGGGCTACATGAATACCTCTGAATCGAAACGAAACCAAGCTGCCTATTTAAGCAGAATTATAAAAATAATTCTGCATATCGGACGCTGTAGCGGTAGCGACATCTATTAAGGAGAAATGAGAGTCCCAGATCTAAACAATAAATCTGAAAATTCTCGTGGAACCACTTTCTGGTTCATTAATTATGGATGTATATCCGGTCAATCATTGATTATGGATGCTTTTTATATGGTTCATCGTCAAAATCTAATTTATCAAAAATCGATCATATTCAGTATAAGGCAATTTGTATATGTATTAGTGAGCTTAAGTCAACAACATGTGCTACAATTCTAGCAGAAGAGCAGGAACCTCCTCTAAACCTTAAAAGAAAATTCTTGTCTAATAAGTTTCTATTAAAGACCAGGACTTTCGACTCACATAAATTATTAAGTAAAATTAACAGTCTAACTGAATATAACTTAACAAATTCTTATTGGAGAATAAAAACTTCTCCCCTTCTTACAGATGCTTATCTAGAAACTAAAAACTTTAGCATTAACACTAAACAAATATTACCCAGATATAACCTTTCTGTTGAGGAAATCGCAATCTTTCCAAAGATCAAAAAACCTACATACAGAAACTTACCATGCCAAAACAATAAAATTATAAAATTAATTTTATCTGAATTTTCTAATTATAAATACATCTATACAGATGGTTCAAAAACATTTAATAATGTAGGTACTTAGCGCTTTTTATGTTTCTAATATAAAAAGTGATAATTCTTTTAGGCTACCTAAATTTACATCTATCTTCACTGCAGACCTTTAGGCTATTGAAAGAGCTCTAACTTACGCGGTTGAACAAAACTTTGGAGACACGGTTATACTATCAGATTCTTTAGCTGCTCTTGAGGCAATATCACAACCAATAACCAAAAAACACAACAATGAGTTGTTATGCTATATTAAAAAGACAATCGCTCGATTTAAAAACAATAGCAGTGACTTGGTCTTTATCTGGGTAAAAGCGCATGCCGGAATCAAAGAAAATGAGACAGTGGATGAAATGGCAAAGAATTCAACAACTTTAAATGAAATAGTAGATTTAACAACCTCCAGCGATTACATTCCAGAATTGCATAAAAAATTAAAAAAGAAATGGGAAACTATTTCGCTCAAGTTTGTACCAACTTCGAGGAATCCATACACTTACATATACCCACAACTTCCGCAAAATGTCCCACATATATTCGATTATTGCGTTAGTCGATTTTATTCCACATCCCTAAGTCGCTTAAGATTAAACCATGGCAATTATCCTCCACATTTAGCTAAAAAAGAAGTGCGTATCAACTCTCTCTGTTTATGGGATAATTACTTAGTCCAGAGAAATAAGGTTTTTGTCGGTACACTTGAGCAGCCAGGTTGCAAATGGGTTTTTTGGATACTATATACCTAATACATTATAAATACAAAAATACCCGTCACAGTTCGGACGAGAATTTTAGTTATTAACAAATAAGGGTCAAAAATGGCAGTTTTTTCGTTTAAATCGCTACAGGTAAAAATAGGGGTATTAAATATCTTATTTAGAGTATTCATCTTTTAGTAGATGAGCAAAGGTGTAAAACGGAAGTTTTTGAATTTTACTCCGATCATTTGTTGCTTCGCTAATTGCAAGAAAAGACTAAAATTTTGAAAATAAAAAATTTGCTGTAACTTTTGCGAAAATGAACTTAAGACTTTGATATTGCACGAAAAGTTGAGTCAATCAGTATATATAATGCCCTAAAAATTTCAAGATTATTCGGTGATTAGTTTAAATTTTATTCAATTTGTTTATACCAAAGAGTTTTTTTTTGCAATGTTATTGTTCAGAAAATAATATTGATACAGCAATTCTGTGGAAACCTCTTGAAAGAAGAATACTTATATTTTCAGAATTAAAAAAAATTAATAAAAAGTCATTTTTATCATTCCGAAAACATTTTACCAAAGTAGAATCATTTTTGGCTTTTAAACAATTTGAATAGCTTTGTTAATATTGACTGTAGAGTAAATCTACTTTATGATTTCAAAAGCTAGTATTTTTACACGAATTTTCAAAAAACACTTTTTACGTAGGTTAATTACAGTCAAAGTTAGCCATTTTTATTATTTAATCCACAGTTACTTCTGTGTACATAAAATTCTCCTGTAACAGGGCTAGTTACCATACTCCTCCGAAACGGCTTGACCGATTTTTATGAAATTTTACACATGTATCTTGTAGGACTAAGAATAGGTTTAAACCTATTTTTTATACGCATATGTTGTAAGGGGGTTGCCCCCCTGAGATTTTATTTTTATTTTTTTGGACAAAATTCTCTACCTTAATTTTTTATTATGTAGCATTAAAAAATACATACAACCCTTAATTTTCACTCTTCTATCCCAAACCACTATTTTTTAATAGCCATCTATATATTTACATCTATAAAATTCTCCTGTCGCAGTATTAGTTGCCATACTCCTCCGAGACTGATTGACCGATTTTTATGAAATTATAACAATGTATATTTGGTAGGCCTTAGAATCGGCTGTAATCGATTTTTCATATCCCTGAGTAATAAGAGGGGTTCCCCCTGACATTTTGCAATGTTTGGTAGGGGTATGTATACATAAAGTTTTCTAAAGGACTACGAGTACATGCAAATTAAAAAAATTATGATCAAAATCGATCAACAAGCTCCGGAGATATTGATGGCAGCATATGTTTGAAGAATCAATTTCATTTTTTGAGTGCACGGATTTTAATATTTTCCCTCCACCGACCACGAATCGATTTCGTTAGGACGTCATTTTTAAAGCTTTATTAACCACTCTGTTGAAGATAAAAGTTTACTCAAGCTTGTACCAGGGCCGTAACTACGATGTTGGGGGCCCCGGGGCAAACGTAATCTGGGGGCCCCCTACCCCCAGCGCAAGAGGGGCCCGGAAAAATGTTTGATATTTAACCACTTGAAAACGCATTTTCTCTCCTATGTGAACACCACACTCTCTTATTTCTTTTTTTTTTTCAGCATTTATTGCAATAATTATAAAATTAGCAGCGCCAATGGATACATCTTCATATGTATCTGACATTGTGGACGGATCATCAACGAATGCGTTCTTATGCTACAATGTAATTGTTCTTACTTTGTAGCGAACGAATAACCAAGCGAACTATTAAGCAAACGTAAATGCAGCTTAAGGTGCCTTAAGCAACTGCAATGTGACCCAAACACAGTCAGTGAAGCTGGTCAGTGTAGTGGTGGGACTGATCCTAATGTGCCCATTCTATCTTACCCTTACCCTTCTTTTCAAAATGTGGTACCATGTGGTAGAGATGTTGAAAAAGTATCTATTCGTTACAAAGTACTCGTTACTTACGAATACCGAAAGTAACGATTACTATACAGAGAGACAAATCGTTACTTTGATTACTCTGATTACTTCGTTACTTCGTACCAATCGTATCAGAGCGAGTAACGACTATTGTATCTACATCTACAACCAGTACACTTAATTACTTTCTACCAATCGTATCCCAGCGAGTAACGGACGGGACCGGTATTTTACCAGTGTTATCGATTATCGTTATCTGTATGAAGCGTTTTAAGGGTGAGAGCCTCAGAGCCTCACACTGTGAGGGTGAGGAGAAGATAGAGGATGAAACAGAGGGAGGTATAATGTAATGTATGTCATTAACAAAGATCTAATGCGTGAACCCTATATTTTTATCTAGATCTATATCTATACCTATACAAAATACCTACCTACTGAGAAATACGATTCTCGATATGATTACCGGTACTCAAATACAAAAGTAATCATAGTATCGATAGAGTAAGTAGTTTTCAAGTTATTTGTGTTTTAATGTAATGGATTCAATAAGATTATGTATTTTAAACCCATATAATCTTATTGAATGTAGTTTAAAATACATATTCTTACGGAATCCATTACTTTAAACGCAAATAAGTTGAAAACTACTTTATCGCAATGAGACAAAAGGATGATATTTATGTAAAAAGTAACAAGGAATCAAAAAAACAAGCTGAAATGTGGCGTAGATTGTGAGGAGGAGAAAGGGGCAAAAATGAAGTATATATCCCTGCAGCACGCCTCTGGTAACAGCGGAAAACTATCTTTTAAGACTAGTAAAAGTAACTTAACATATTATTATGTAAACTGTTTGTCAAGTTTGAACAAAAAATATTAAAAGGTGCTTTAACAATGAGCTAAAATCTTTTTAGAATATTTGTAATAAAACACTCTGTATCTCGGTAAGGAGTAAATATTTTATTTAAGTGTTTTAGGTTCAATCTTCATATGTTGGGCTAAGGTTTCTCCAGTTACTATATGGACAATTCTTAATGAAACACCCTGTATACAGCATTTCGTGAATCTTAGTCTCAGGTTCAGGTCAAAGTCAGAGCTCGTAAAGACGTTTCTGAATTTTATGAATGCCCTTCTGGCCCTTTGTATCCGACATTTATTTTCCATATCCGACATCCAGTCTTCACATAGACAGGTTCCCAGGTACTTAAATTTTCAAATATCACAATACCTATTTGATTATCAGTAAGGAATAAACATGGTTACTCGCTTCTCGTCTAAGGACCCATCAAGACATTAAATTAATACACAAACTAGACTGGGTCACGGAAAGAAGGTTTTAAACAAATGGGGTAAAACAAGGGTTACTAGTTTAACTGTGCTTACAAGTTAAGGTTACTTTTTGAAATAAATTCTGTTATATAGTCATATACGGTTTTATTATTTAATGACAAAAGGTAGCAAATGTTATAGGGAGGAAGGATTTTATGTTTGATTAAATTTGTTATTTAGTCATCAGTTTGTTGTATATATTTTGTACATTCAAAGAAAATATGGTTTAAATTTGCTTCTTTTTGACATTCTTCACATAAATTTGAACTTAGAATTCTAAGTTTTGCCAGATGGGCCGGATAACACGCGTGTCCAGATCTCATTCTGATAATAATAGATGTAATGTATCTACGTGGAACAGAGTAATTTCTAAACCAAAATTCACTCGGTATTGTGGGTTGTATCAGTGCATATTGTGAGTGGGAATGTTGACTATATTCATAATATTCTTGTTTCCACTGATTGTTTAGATCATTCTTGATTTTTATAAATACATCTGGAATTCAGAGCTTATAATCTGTTTTCACACCCGAATCAATGGCTTGCTTAGCTAACATATCTACATGCTCATTATACTCGAGCCCTATATGAGCTTTAGTCCACAAAATTCTAACTGTTCTTTGCTCATGGTGGAACTCAAAAATAATTTTTTGATTAGAAGAATGTAAATATTTGGGTTTTTACTGGGAAAAACATAGTCTCAACGGCTAAAAGAACCGACAAAGGCTGCGGAGCTGTCATGGGAACTCTTAAAATATTTTAATGCTTCATAAATTGCTATGCTTCAGCCGTAAAAATTGAAAAATTATGATCCAGTGTAAACATGATTTCTATATTTTTTGAGGGAATACAAAAAGCACATCCAGTGCCAAAAGAAGACTTTGATGCATCTGTGTAAATAACTGTTGATTCTGGCCAGTTTTCTAATAAATTTCTTAAAATATTGAAGCTGATTGCAGTATTTACATGGTACCTTGGTTTAATTACCGTAATAGTTTGCAAAAAAGCATAAAAATCTTCAAAGTTTGAGCTATTATATATATGTGAGTTGGTGTAATCACAATGTGAGAGATTTCTAAAAGCCTCACAAAGTGAAGGAGAGTTCTTGTGGATCCAATATTTCTTTATTAAATCTGCATTATTAAGTTTGCTAATATTGGAGTAGAGAGAGAGGTTTCTATGACGAATATTAATCAGAAATTTTTTACTAAGATATTCTCTTCTATATCTCAATGGAAATTCAAGAGCTTCAACATGATATAACAAATTGGTTAGGGTTGAGTTCATAGTACCTAGGCAAATTCGTAATATTGTATTTTGAAACACGTCTATTTTTCCCAAGATATACTTAGCTGTTGAATTATACAAAACACATGCATAATCAATTATTGATCTTATGTCCGATCGATAAAAAAGCAATGCCGTTTCTACATCGACTCCTCACCAAGTTTTAGAAATTGCTTTAAAGAAAAAATTTAATCCCTTGTTGCATCTGTTTAACATGAACTCAATGTGTAGCTTCCAAGTTAATTTACGGCCAAGAATCATCCCTAAATATTTAATTGAAGCACAGAAATTATACTCACGACTGCTTACTGTTATCTTGTCTATTTTTGGGAGATTATGTCTCATGAAAGTACATATACTAGATTTGCTTGGTGCTATTTCAAATCCCTTTTCTTTGAACCAGCTATTAGAGAAGTCGTCCATTTTTCCTAAAATTTGTATGCACTTATCGTATGATTTGGAAGATGAGTATATAAGAAAATCATCAGCATATTGTATTATATTAAAGCTGTTATTTACTATTGAAATATTGTGCAAGTCAGTTGTATACAGATTAAATAATAGAGGGCTTAAAACTGACCCCTGTGGAGGCCCTAGGTTATTATCTCGAGGACATATTAGTTTATTATTATTAGATCTCGGATAAACTTTTTTCCAAGTGTAAAAGTTGAGTATGGTTTTCGCTAATGCAGCTGCTATGTGAAAATTTCTAATCATTCTTTCCATTAGGATGTCAAGACAAACACTATTATATGCACCTTCTATATCCAAACATATTGTAGGTAGATATGTATTATTGGTAAATGTATCCTGAATGTCCGTTACTACTGTAGCAATAGCGTCTATAGAACCACATCCTTTTTTGTATCCAAATTGAAAGTCTGGAAGTAATTTATTCTTATCTAACCACCATTCTAGTCTATGTTTGATCATTCGTTCTAATCTTTTTAGTAAACAAGACATAAGGGAAATGGGTCTGTACGAATCTGCTAAATTGGAATTTTTACCTGGTTTGAGAATATGAATAATAATTACTTCTTTAAATTCATGAAAAACTGAATTATTGATAATTATGTCGTTAAATATATCTAATAAAAAAGTTTAGCAATTTTAGGAAGAAATTGAATCATAGGATATTTAATATTGTCTAATCCTGGACTTGTGTTGCATCTGTTTTTGAGTGCATATTCTAACTCAGTACATTTAAATGGTTTTAGTAAAAATTTCTTTTCATTATATTTGTAGTATGGTGTATGGTATGTATTATAATTTCTCGTGGTTTAACAGATGGTGGTGCTATCTGATCAACAAATTCTTCCTCTAATGTACTGTCAAAGCCTTTTTTGTTCGACATTGGTTTTCTGTTTATTTTCCTGGCTTGATTCCATAAGGATGATGATGGAGTATTTTTGTTTAGGGTGGAGACAAAATGTCTCCAACTTTGTTTGGCAATAGCTTTCAGTTTTTTCTTACCGTTTGCTATGATTTATTGGCATTTCAAATAGTTCTCAAAATTCGAATTGTGTTTATAATTTGAAAGTGATTCTTGTCTCTCACTGATGATTTTATCACAATCTCTATTCCACCAGGGGGAGGAGTTTGAATTTTGTTTTTAAAAGGTTTATACCGTGTAATTGAAATGTCTGCTACCTGGTTGATGCCATCTATTAAGAAATTGTATTTTTTTGATATATTTTCCATTTGGTATTGCTTATCAAAAAATTGTTCTACAGAGGATGTATATAAATACCAATTGACCTTTTTTAAGTTCCACTTGCTCGCAGGAGTAATCTCCTCAATTTTATTCTTGCAATTTATTTCCATGTTGATGATAAAATGGTTTGAACCTAAAATGTCAGAATAGACCGACCAGATTATTTTACTAGTTAGTTCAGGCGAAACAAAAGGTACATCGATGGCTGAAGTTATTTTGGTCAGGTCGGGTAAGAATAGTTGGTTGACCATTATTAATTACTATATAATCCAAGTCATCTGCAACTGTTATAAGTTGTTTTTCAACTACGTCATTAAAAGTCGATCCCCAGATTGCATGATGAGCTTTGAAGTCTCCACCTATAATTGCCGGTTTACTGACTTCCGAAAAAATATTCGTCCATTCATCTACTGTGCTCTTACTTTTAGGTGATCTGTATATAGATAATATGCTTAATTCACTTTTTTCATATTTAATCTTTGTACCACAAACTTGAATATCCTTATTAAAATTACAATTTAAGTTTAATTCACTAAAAAAACCATCTTCGCGGTCATTTCTGATAAGATTGTAACCATTAAATCGATACTGCAAATTTATTTTGAACCATGTTTCACTTAAGAGGAGAACGTCTATTTTTTCTTTGTTTAATTAATTCATTAAGCTACCTTATTTACTTAGTTGAAAAGTATTTTTAAGAGACATTAAAATTTATTATTATCTATTGTATACAATACTTGTTCTAAACCTGAAATTATTGTTTAATCGTCTATTAGTTTTATGTCTTCCAATGTACGAATGTTACTTAAAAGATTGATTATAAAAGATGACACACATTTAGCTAATTCATTTTTGTTGTCAGTTTTTCCATAGTTTGGTTTGTATGGGTTAGGAGGTAAGGGTTGTGAGGGTCCAAATGTGAATGAAAAATGTGGTTGGTATGCTGGTGATTGCATAGGAGTGGTGTTGGCTTTTCTTTTCTTTGCTGTAGGAAGGTTTTCGCTACTAAAATTAGTTTGACGGTGTGCTAAAAATTGGGTTTGTTTCATACTTATATCAGGCCGATTGAAAGAAATATTTTTATTATTTACAGGGAGTGTGGGAAATTCTTTATCATAACTTGAAAGAACAGAAAAAGGATTGTGACTGATTTGGCCGGAGAATGAATTTTCGCAATATAATTTTGCTTCTAAAAAGGTAGTTTTTTCCTCTATCATAATGGTCTTAATTTTCTTCTGTTTTTCATAAAAAGGGCCGTTTTTAGATATTGTTAAATGGTTACTATTTTTACGGTGAATGCAAAACATACTTTTCTCGCATTTATGATCTGAGTTTTTTGTTTCACCACACCGTATACAGGAATCCTGTGAGCTTTTACATTGTTTAGAAACATGCTCGAATTTCATACACCTGTAACATTGTACAACCCTACCTACAAAATGTTCAACAGGAAAATAAGCACATTAAAAGCAACGAAACTGGGTATAATATTTCCCTCAAAAGTAATGACTACAGTTTTCTTATCTACATATTCTGTTGTACTTTCTTTTTGAATCCTACGTTCTGTTATATATATATATATATATATATATATATATATATATATTAAAACTTTTGAGGTACATTCAATATTCTCTAAAAGATAATTAACATGAAACGTCGTATCCACGTCTCTTACCAACCCTTTCACTTCTAACAAATGATTTGGTATATAAGCACGTAAATTATGTTCTTTTAGTGGTGACTTATTACTTACTAAGTTGTTAGCATCTAAACGAGAATTTAATAAGACTTTAATTCTATTTTTCCAACACTCTGTATTTGCTCTATGTTAGGAAGTAACTTTTTAAATAATATATCCCCTAAAACCATGGGGTGTAATCTTGATAAATTACCTAAATCACCAATTTTTTCAATATATACCCAGATATTATTCAAAATGTACTTATCTGACTGCAAATTAAAATGCTTTATCTCCATTTTCTCGGACTGCAAATCATCTTTTTCCTGCGTTATTTCATCACTGGTTTCCAATACACTATTTTCACTAGCCACATCCATATCTATTTCCTTCGTCAAAGAGGACGTCTTTAGATTTTATCCCCCATTAAGGGGGTCTGTTTATTTAAAAACACACAATTGATGTATATATTTTTAAACGATTACCAAAACACAAAAAAAAACTAGAACTAATTAGAAATCTACTAAACCAAACACGATATAGGCACGACCGTATCGCTTTAACGTATAATTAACACTGTATACATTTACAATAACCAAGAAAGTTGTCAGATACCTGGACCATTCAAAGTTCTAAGCAAAAATTTAGTTCCCTGGACTACGGCCTTCTTAAATTACATTCTTTTTTCAATGGCTTTATATAAAAATAGCAACCACTTGTATTATAATTATTTCGTAATAAAAATGCCAGCGATGCGATGTGCCATATTGAGCCTAAAGTTATTAAGGAACTCAAGTTGATAAAAGTTGCCTTCCACGTAGCAATATCTTATTAAACGCCCCCAGTATACTTACCCAAAATTTTTTGTGAATAATACGGCATGGTCATTACATTTTTCCGTGTCCTTTTTACCCAGTTTTACGGTTTTCTGCATGTTTTCATTTTTTATTAGGTTCGTTCTTTTTTGACAAGAATGGAGTAACTGACACACTTCAAATATTTTCTTATAAAGCTCCGTCTGCCTTGTTCCCGTTAAATCAACAACTGACACATCTTATCTTAACAGGGAATTTATATTATAATGACTGTTCATCGGGTTTGGGGAATTTTAATAAGGCTCTTGTTTTAAATTACGGAATGAAATGCAAAGTAATACTAACAAAATTAACATTCCGTTAAATACCTGATCAAAACGAAAAAAGGGGCCACTTATAAAGATCCACGAGGAAGCTAAACTTCCTGTAGCTGGCTGTATACCATAAATCACAAAATAACAGGTTCTTTGTAAAAGGTATAGATTAAATTACCCTAAATAAGGGCCACAATTCAAAACGTTTTCGGATTAAGGAATCCATCATCAGTGTTTAAAAGCCGTAAAATTAAGTATAACCTAATTAATTTAGAGAAAAGTTAAAAATTGACAGAGGTTTTAAACACAATAGGCCATACTTACAAAAATTGCATGCCTGAGACACCAAAATATATTGGGTATATATATATGGTTGTTTAATGTATATAATATGGTTGTTTTACATATTTATATAAAGATCATCCGATGTTAAAGATATGTCTGGATGTTACCCAGGGCAACACAGGACTCTTCCCATGTGGTTGGAATTTTTTGGAGAAAACCTCACATATTGGATTTCAATGTCCAACTGACAACTGAATTCAAAAGCAACTTAAAATGACATTAAGAACTGTCATTGTAACCTAGTTGTATTATTACTTCAGCCACAACGTTTAAAGATTATTTTGAATGTTTGAGAAAAAAACAGTATCCAATTTACATATATTAGGATTAAAGATGTTTGAAAAAAGATGAAATTTTTTTTTCCTAGAAATAATCCATTAATTAAGTATTCAAATAGGAAAATCAAAATAAAATGTTTACGTTACCAGAAGTTATGCAGTCAACAATACCAATAGGTGTTGTATTAGTGGTGTGAAATTATCAATACAATTAGACAAATAATGGGAAAGGCCTTATACGTGTAGACGTCTAGGAACACAAAATAGTATGTAATGTGTACATATGTGTACGATTCTAAGAGTATTAATTAAAGGATAATTGTTTGATGACTGATAACTTGCCTAGAAGTCGATCAATATAAATTGGATAATTATGGAAAAAGTGATATGATAATTATAGAAATACTGTTTTGTTTTTTATCGGACTGAAAATGAGACTAGAGTAACTTGATGAAACTAAGTCCTCCAGAGACCTGACATCAAATTGGTTGTAAATGAAATGATCGTAAAATATGGGGGGGTGGAGTTGGAAGGTATGAAAAGTCTGACAGCGTATGTTGTGATATTGGACCATGGAAGATGTGTAGTGTGTTGTTATGATAGGAGAGTTATCTAATCGATAAGCTATGAGATAAGACTAAGAAGAAGAGGTTGGCTGGAATGAGACCCAATTCTGATGAATGTGGTGGTATATGTGATATATATTGTGTTAGCTCCTATTTCACATATACCACCACATTCATCAGAATTGAGTCTCATTCCAGCCAACCTCTTCTTCTTAGTCTTATCTCAGAGCTTATCGATTAGATAACTCTCCTATCATAATAACACCTACACATCTTCCATGGTCCAATATCACAACATACTCTGTCAGACTTTTCATACCTTTCAACTCCCCCCCCCCCACATATTTTACGATCACTTCATTTACAACCAATTTGATGTCAGGTCTCTGGAGGACTTAGTTTCATCAAGTTACTCTAGTCTCATTTTCAGTCAGATAAAAAACAAAACAGTATTTTTATAATTATCATATCACTTTTTCCATAATTATCAAATTTATGTTGGGTCGACTTCTAAGCAAGTTATCAGTCATCAAACAATTATCCTTTAATTAATACTCTTAGAATCGTACACATATGTACACATTACATACTACAGTCGAACCCGCTTATTGGAATAGCCTTCGTGCCAAACAAAAATATTCCTATAACCGGGATATTCTAATACCCAATCATTGATGGCTGGTAGAAATAAGGGTACCTACTGAATAGACCTACACAATAATAGTACATTTACATTATATTTATATGGTTTTAGGTCGTTTTATGTCAATGATACAGCAGTGTAATTTATTTTATTAAAAAACCAAATTACATTTTCTGTACATAAATCCATTAATAAGCATGAGATGTGTGCAATATGTAAACATGTATATATTATCTTATTTAAAATGCATACGACAAAATTCCTTCTCATTTTTTTTGAAAAATCTTTAAGTTATACAAATTAGAAAAAATTACATTGAATTGGCCCTCCAGAAATCTTCTTATAATATTACAAACGGTTAGGACTTGCCAAATTGGATGGAATATCCACAAAATCGAAAAAATCTTCATCTTTTGCCTCATCTTTCGCTTTAATATTGAGTTGGGTGGTTTCATTGTTTTGTTTTAAATCTTCAGTACCTTCGAAAACCGATAAATTATCGTCAAACGAAACAATTCTTAAAAATATTCGTCTTTAATTTTTTCGAATTCTGTGTTTTGATGAATTGGCACATTGGCAGGCAAAAAACGGATTGTTAAAATATTCAAACTCATGTCGGGTTTATGAATGGTTATTAATAAAAGAGAACATTTCTATTCTTGTCTGCTATTGTATTGTCGAAGTCAACAAAAACAATTAACCAATAAAATTTATAACTGCAACGAGGTAGGTCGCAATTGAAATTTTTACAAGTTTTGTGAGACAAGTTAAAGAAGGTAGTCTATGGCCTGTTGTATTTCGTAAAAGGGTCCAACTGGTGCGTAATAAAGTATTTATTATCTAAAAAATATAATAACCCAGACATAATTTTAATTTTTTTGGAAAATATGAATAAAAAGTTGTTCTTCCACTTGAATAATATTCGATTAAGCGATATCAATTAATTAAAATGTATTCCTATAAAAGGATAAATTTATTAAGGAGTAAATTGAAACGTTTTGGGACCTCAAATTTCTATTTCTTAAACCGGGATATTCCTCTAACCGGTACTCTAATAAGCGGGTTCGACTGTATTTTGTGTTCCTAGACGTCTACACGTATAAGGCCTTTCCCATTATTTGTCTAATTGTATTGATAATTTCACATATATTCATATATTTTTTTCATTCATTTTTAAGTAACATTCATATATTTTTTTTTATGATTATATTATTTTTACTTAGTTACAAGTTTTTGTTACTGTTTCCATGTTCATTATCAGACCCCATTTTTCAAATTCCTCATTCAATTTTCGGGTCATGTACTCGAGATCCTCTTTGTCATTTGTACATATTACTTTATCATCGGAAAATTGGAGTAATAAGTGCCATCGTCCACCTGTATGCCCATGCCTTTGCATCTCGATTTCCACTGGTGGAGAGCTTTACCAATATAGATTTTAAAAAGTGTCGGTGATATGCAGCACCGCTGTCGTAGGCTTTTATTGACTCTGAATGGCTCGGATATTCTGTTGCCTAATTTGATCTGGGCTTCCATGTTGTTGTACATATTCTGAGCAGCCTTTATGAGTGTGTGATTTATTGAAGTTTCCTGGAGTACCTGCCATAGTTTCGAGATAGGTATGTTATCATATGCTTTTTCTAAATCTATCAATGTAAGGTGTCTTGATCTATTCCGTGCTGGTTTCTTCTCTATAATTTGTTTCAAGAAGAACACGTTATCTGTGCAAGGTCTACCAGCTAGAAACTCGCTCTGCTCTTCTTCGTCTTGGTTTTTGTAGTCTTCTTCGATTATATCTCTGATTATTCTTCCATATATCCTACTCACCGTAGTCGTTACTGATAGTCCTCGGTAGTTATTGCAGTCTAATTTGTTACTTTTTTTATGTATCGACGTTACGAAAGCTGGTTCCTCTGCTTGCTTTTTTAATTTGGCAATAATGTCAACTTAGATCTCTGATTTATACTAAACGAGCTGTACGTACTATGAAAGAAGGTATCTTTTTAGCAGCCCTAATGGGAATCACTACATTACAAACAACATTTTTTTCTATAAATGATAAAAGCTTTCGGCAAGCATTTAATTAACGTGCAAGGAAATAAAGTCAATTTATCACACCGGACAACGTGTTAGTGGATGGAAATTGCACTTATGGATTTTCTAGATTCAGACAGTGTAATTAACTGTATCCGTTTACTATGAAATGTTTGCATTTTAGCATTTTACTTACCGGATGCAATGTAAACAGAGCGAAGTAAACACTATGCAAACTATTGAAGTTCCTAATTAAATACCCTTGTAATCGATACGAATTCAGAAAATATATGTATACCTACACCTAAAAAGAACTCCCAAGGAAAGTTGGAACGGCAGGCCGATTGAAATAGAAAAATGTATCAGAAAAAGATAAAAACTGAAGACGGGATTCACGGCAACCTGAAATAGATTCAAATCAACGTTAAATATCGAAATTTCTTTCTATATTGGTTATTTATGATTCTTAAGCTAATACTAAACCCTAATTTATTGCCTCTTTCCTTTATTTTTATTGCCCCGAGGAGCGTGGATCATTTGTCGATAAAGTGGCGGTAAACTGACACAGTTCAAAGAGATTTAACATGCAAGTGCTAAAACTTCCTTCTTTCAATTGAGATAGGGAGCTGATACGAACAGTGTCGTGGTAATTTTGCTATGTAGTGGTTTAACTACGTTCTGTTAAGATTTTCATCACTTTATGAATTTTCCAACTCTATCGCCCACATTTGTATCCAATGGTCCTTACTCTGGGTCCGACCGATTTTATCTTCTTCTTCTTCGTCTTCTTCTTGTAATAGGTCTATGTCCTGTTTCTTCTGTTACAGTCTCTGCTGCGATCAGGAGCTCCAGCTCTCGTACCATCGTTTTTTGGGTCTTGCTATGGGTCGCTTGGTGTTTGGCTTCTGTGTATTCGCCCAATGCGCCATACGTTCAGGGTCCAATCGATCTACGTAGTCTCTCTACATTCGTCGTGCTCTTGTCCATATCACTACGTCTTGAACGCCTAGCTCTCTCAATGTGTCTTCGTTTCGTATTATATCTCTGAGTGTGATACCTCTTATGGATCTTAGAGTTTTCGTCTCTGTTGTTCTCATTATTTGTTTCGTCTTTGTTGTCTCGGCCCTTGTCTAAGCTGCGTAGGTCAGTACGGGTCTAACACATGTCTTATAAATGCGGACTTTGCTTTAGGTGCTCATATATTTATTCCGCCAGATTATATCCCTCAAGAAACCAGACATTCTCGCTGCTTTCGTTGCTTGCTGTTTTGTTTCTTGCCACAGATGCCTGTCGCTAGATATTTCCACACACAAGTATCTACAATCCATTGCCTGTTCGATTATATGGTCGTCCACTACTAATTTACACCTAATTGGGTTCTTGGATATTACCATCGATTGGGTTTTCTCTGTGGATAGTGTCAGGTTATACTTTTCGCCGGTTATTTTGAATTTTTGTAGTAGGCGCTGTAAGTTTTCTTCGTTCTCGACTATTAAGATTGCATCATCTGCGTAGCAAACTATTGTCATGGCTCGGTTACCCATTTTGTATCCCTGATTCATTTTGTTAACACTACCTATAACTTCATCCATTATTAAATTAAATAAGCATGGACTAAGGCTGTCCCTTTGTCTAATGCCGACATTGATTTTGATTTCTTCCGTGAACCTGTGTGTGGTTTTAATTTGTGTTTTGTTGGATGTATTGAGCTCTTTGATTATGTTTCTATACCTCTGACTTATGTTTTTCTTTTCAAGGATAGTGAGTACGTCCTTTAATCTTACTCTATCGACTGCCTGTTTCAGATCTACAAAGCATGTGATCATGGGCTTGTCGAATTCTATTAATTTCTCAACTAATTGTCGCATGGTGAAAATAGCGTCTATTGTAGATCTGTTTGGGCGAAAACCCTGTTGTTCTTCCGATACACCGACTTTCTTGTATATTTTTTGGGATAGAATTTTTGTCAAGAGTTTTGATGTAGAATTGAGTAGTGTAATTCCTCAGTAGTTTGTAGGATCTGTCTTTACGTCTTTCTTGTAGATGGGTATTATTATACTCTCTCTCCATTCCTCTGGTACTGTCATGTTGTTTACAATTTTTTGGAATAATGTTGTTATCTCTTCTACTATTTTTGTACCCACGTATTTAAGTAATTAATTTGGTATATTGTCCGGACCTGGTGATTTTCTATTTTTTGATCTTTTGATTGCTTCGTGTACTTCTTCTCTGTTTCTTCTTGGTGAATGTTTTGTAGGTCATTTCTTTATACTTCATTATTGTCGTTATTTTCTGTGTATAGATTCTCGAAATGAGTTACCCATTCTTCTGGTTTATTGCGTTAGTTTGTATTTCTTCGGCAACCGGCTTCTTCCTCTTCCTCAACATGTTCCATACCTTCCTTTGACCTCCTCGTAAATCATGTTCCATATCATTTGAAATATATCCGATTGTATCAAAAAACAAATATTTATTAAGGGTACAGTAATAAGGGGTGCTAACTGTGTGCTCTTTCCTTTGCACTATTATATATTTTCTATCTCTCTGTGCCGACGTTTAAAACGGAAAACTACTTCAATACGTTCTTCAATGCGTCGTTGACTAGGACAACCTCGGATTAGATGGACTAACGACGTGAAAAGGGTAGCAGGAAATTGGATCCAAGTCGACCAGTGTGGAGAAAATTGGAAGACACTAAGAGAGGTCTATGCCTAGCAGTGGATGCGATTGGCTGGATAATTATGATGAGTATGATTATGCAAATAGGCAACAATTACGGTCATACTCCATAGCAACATTGAAAAAATTGACATCAAACTAGGGATTAGAAAAGGGACCCCGTATCAAAAAATTTTGTGGTACGACCCAAATAGTCTCTCTTTAACATCCGCGAACGAGGCACACACTATCGTAGTCTAAGAGCTAGTGAACCCTCCTAGTAAAGGTCTTCCTGTAAGGCTAGAAATTTGTATATTGATAAGTCATAGCACACCAAGGCTAAAAACCATGACCTGGTGGCAGGCATCAGCCCTGCACGTGTATCTACCAGTTGAATCGAAAACTGCATAGTTTAGGGGGTAAAATAAACTTTCTCCTGTAAAGTTTAAATTTAAATATGTGTTTGAGTAAGTCATTTAGAAGAAATGTGTAAAAATGACAGGCGATTCTGAACAGCATAAGACCTTGCCAGGCGAGGGAAAAGATTAGGGTTTTGTTTGTTTTTTCCTGATTTGATTTTTTTTGCATCGGGCAAAGTTTTTTTGGGTTTTTTGAATCATTCCAAACAGAAAAGGTCTTTAGTGATTTTTCTCTTAGGTTAATAGTTTTTGACATATTTATAAGCGATTAAAAATTTAAAAATTGCAAAATCAGCCTTTTTTAACCCTCAAATACTATGTGAAAAACTGAAAATTTCAATGTTACCAAGGTAGGTAGATATTCTTTAAACATCGATTGATGAAATTCCGAAGAGTTTTTTTGCAATACAATATCGAAAACCCCTTTGTTTTTTAATTGCTAATCAAGCGGGCTCGACACTATAGTATAAGGTGAGGACGGTTGAGTCGGCATAAATTCATTATCTCGAGAATGGGTAAATTTGAAGAGAAATCCTCAGGCAGGTCGATTTTTATTTTTAAATTAGGACTTTTTGGCATATATAGAAAACGTTAAAATACCGTTTTTTACATTTCCCCCATTCCCAAAATACATCATATTGGATTTGGCTGAAAATTTGCCCACATATATCCAAAACACAGGACTCTAAGTGGTTAAAAGGATTCTTATAATTTTACAATACAAAGTTACATGCAATAATATCATACTTAAAAATGTACAGGGTGTCCCAGACTAATTTAGCCACGCTATATCTCTTAAATGAACAGAGATTTTCAAATAGGACAAAAAGTGACATATTCTACTTGTAATACACTTTAATATGGCGTAAAAAAAATCATCCCCCAAATATTCATCCCTTAGTTACAACCCCTAAGTTTAATTTTTTTAATAGCACCCTGTATATTTTTTTATGGTTTTGGATGTGGTCTTTTATCGTCTATTCAACACATTTTTTGAAAATAAAATCGGTTCGTAAATAACCAAGAAACTATCAGTTTATTTTTGTTAGTTGTGTGTCCCAGACTAATTTATCCAGGCTATATTTCTTAAACGAATAGAGATTTTTGAATGGGACAAAAACTGATCTATTCCATTTGTAATAAACTTTCATATGACGTAGAAAAAAATTCATCCTTAACTTACAGGGTGCTATTAAAAAAAATAAAGTTAGGGCTTGTAACTAAGGGATGAATATTTTTTAGGATAATTTTCTTTCTACGCCATACTAAAGTGTATTACAATTATGTAATAGATCAGTTTTTGTCCCATTCGAAAATCTCTATTCGTTTAAGAAATATAGCCTGGATAAATTAGTCTGGGACACATAATTAATAAAACTAAACTGATATTTTCTTGATTATTTACAAACCGATTTTATTTTCAAAAAATGTGTTGAATAGACGATAAAAGACCACATCCAAAACTATAAAAAAATATACAGGGTACTATTAAAAAAATTAAAATTAAGGGTTGTAACTAAGGGATGATTATTTAGGGGATGATTTTTTCTACGTCATATTAAAGTGTATTACAAGTAGAATAGACCACTTTTTGTCCCATTCGAAAATCTCTATTCGTTTAAGAGATATAGCGTGGCTAAATTAGTCTGGGACACCCTGTATAGTCCAGTCGGGATAGCATTAGACCTTGCATGCCGAGTTGCCCAAAATTTTATTTTTCTAATCTTTAGGGGATCAATAGTAGTCTACATTTAAAATCGGGAATGAATTCCGCCGTTATCTTGTTAGCCGCCATCTTGATTTTAAAGGAGAACCTTTTCAACTTTTCGACAAAAAGTTTAAGGACTGAGATTGTTGCAAATACGATTTCCTATAATTCTTTTTAATACAAATTTTTTTGTGCGGTCAATATTTTCCGAGTTAAGGGGGAACATAGTGACAGCTAGAGCATAAATATTAATCTATCTCGTTTATTATTAGTTTTACAATACAAATGTACTTATAAAAAATGGAGAGAATTAAATTTTATACAATTCTGTTCTGTACCATTTTTTACCAAAATCAATATTTAAGGTAGTACGTATGCGGTAAAACGCGAGCGTAAGACCTGATTGGTTTTATCGCAGTGGTTTTTGTTCAATATCTCCGCCATTTTCAACTTTTCTACAAAAATGCTAGGAACTAAAATTGTTCCAAATAAATCGTATTTACAATTAATACAATTTCTTTTCAACAATTTTTTTCGTGAGGTCGATATTTTCCGAGCAAATTGTACTTAGAGTAAACGCCTATATTTTTGACTCTGATATTATTGCATAAGCCTTTTTTTGTATTGTAGAATTATAAAAATCCCTTTAACCACTTAAAGTCCTGTGTTTTGCTTAAATGTGAGCAAATTTTCAGCCAAATCAAAGATGATATGTTTTGGAAATGGAGAAAAATATAAAAAACGGTATTTTAAGGTTTTCTACACTAAAATTTGATCAAAAACTTGTTATGATGCCTCATAATGCCATTTTTGAGTCCTTTCTATTAAAATATTGTTTTTTCCACTGATAAGTTATAATAAAACAAACAAATGTGTTTAAATAAATACCAAATCACTGTAAAGTCGCTAAAAATGATATTTTGAGAAAAAAAAAGAAGAAGACTGTTCGGCCTTAAACGCTTCAGCTCGAGCTTATTTTTACGTTGCGCGGAAGCTATACACCAAGTGTCAGACAAATCGGAGATCCAAAAGTTTTTTGGATCCAAAATTGAGTGATTTGAAATGGAATCACCCTTATATTATTAATCTGCCTAGAAACCAATTGGTAAATAAAATAAAACACGTTTGCTGAAATTTATTTTTATGTGTTAAAACTATAAAAGTAATTTCCGTAGATACATCGCAGCCCTTTTTACGATTTCTTGAACTATAAGTAGACTTAGCAAATTTACAACCACATAAATTTTTGGAATTGTTACATCCAATATATGTTGCGTACAGGATGTAATCCTATTATTATCAAGATCTCAATAAATCGTCTCTTGTATCTGCTAGAACCAAAGGCATGTCAGCGGTGTAATATTATTAAAGATTTCTCTATACACTATTACACGTGATATATATAGGGGTGATATAGCCAATGTTGTTTGTTATGCAAATTACAAATTAAAAAACAGACAAGCTAGAATTTAAGGATAAATATTTATATATAGGGTGTGTCAACAGTAGTGGGACAGGCAGACAGACAATATTTCGTAACAAGAACATCGTATGGAAAAAGACGTGTTCAACATTTTTCAAAAATCTATCCCTGAACTCTACACTTTATCGCTGGAAGTGGGGAGGGGGTAACTTTAAAATATGAAATAGGAATCCCCATTTTTATTGCTGATTTACTTTTACTTTTAATTTTACTTTTAAATGGAAAAGTGAAAAACATGTGTCCAATATTTTTCAAAAACCTGTATAAAACTCATGGAGAAATACTTCACTCTTGGACAAACATAGCTAGCTGATATGTATCTGGAAATGGAAGAATATCTCTTAAAATTTAGAAGAATTATTCAAACAGCATCGATATCCAGAAACCTATGTTTCCACCAGTCTCTAGACAATCCCACCCTCATTCCTCTTTCAAAGAAAATAGTACTCTCAGAAATTATTACTGCCAATTATCCTCAACTATTACCTGACAACGTATTGGCATACTTTTCATTAAATTGTTAAACACATCTTGCCTGATTTGAATTAAAAGTTGTGGCAATAGGTTTTTTAGTTGCTGAAGAGTTTCAGTGCGTGGTTTGTGTGCATCTAACGGTCTCTTGGAGTTGATCCCAAACATGTTCAATGCAATTAAGATTAGAAGAACTCGACAGTAATGGCAAATGAGGAATACCATGATTTTCTCGAGCTTCAACTACAGTGACAGACCGGTGTGGAGTTGCATTATCATCAAGAAAAAGAAAGTCTTGACCAATAGAGGCGTGAAAATGTGAAATAATATTGTTGATGACTTCATCTCTATAAATCACACTGGTCATATTCCTGTTCAAAAGTAATAGGTCTGTTCGACCTTCAAAAAATTTCCAGCTCACACTGTAACAGCACCTCCTCGAAATGGACGAATTTTCTGGACAGGTCGACGATTTCTCGGCGCTAACGGATTGGTCCAAGCGTAAGGGACGACTATTGGATAGTACGGGATAGTACAGATTCATATTCTTCCTGACAATTTCGATGTTCCAGAGCCCAAGTTAGTCTTTGGCGTCCGTGCTCTGCGGTGAGTGGAACTTGTCTTAAAATACGCCTTGATCTTAAATTGACCTCATAGAGCCTTCGACGTAGAGTTGCCACTGAAATCGCAGTTCTCGTCGAATTAAAAAACCTCCTACTATTCAAGATTCTACAGGTATGGAAGTATCCTTGATGAAACTTGGGACCACTCACTAGAGATCAGAACACGTCTGGAAAAGGATACGTAGTGTTTCACAAAATGCAAAAAGTTCTATGCAACCGTCAGCTGGGTCTCTCATTGAGAACTAGAATACTTAAGTGCTATGTTTTTTCCACATTGATGTATGGTTTTGAAGCCTGGACCATGACAGAAGCCACGCAAAAAAGAATGCATGCATTTGAACTCTGGTGCTACCGTAAAATGCTCAGAATATCTTACATGAGCCATACGACTAATGTGGAAGTGTTGCGGAGGATGAACAAGGAAAGAGAGCTTATGCTTATAATAAAAGAACGTAAAACACAATATTTTGGTCACATCATAAGAAATCAAAAGTATGAACTGCTCCAATATACCTAATCGAAGGCAAAATCAAAAGCAAAAGGGGACCAGGAAGAAGACGCAACTCTTGGCTGAAAAACCTACGACAATGGACGAATATGACCTCCGTAGAATTATTCAGGGTAGCGGGTAGGAACTCTTTAAATTCTTGAAGACAGTCCTATCAGGGAAAATGAATCAATCCCTGCCCACCGCAGATTCCGGGGGTTTTCTGACCCGGGAAACTAGCACCTGTTTAGGGTCCCTTGTCCAGGGTTACGGATGAAGTCCACAACGGCAGACACGGCGGAGAAGCAGAGCTTCGGTACGGGGCTGACGGCGGAAGTGGCAACCCTCGATTTTAAGGTTAATATAAAATCAAATTCCTGGAGACGGAAGCAGCGTTTTCAGTACCAAGTTGTGGCGTACAGGAATAGATCCTGGACCGGCTCATCATTGGATACTAGGAGGCATGACTGAAACAGTTTTAATGGCTCCTACACTGCGATGAGGGAGGCAACGGGAAACCACCTCATTAAGATCCCTAGTAAAATCATCATGACTACAAGTAATAAAATATTAAATATTACTGATCATGGAACACGGAAACCAAGATCCGGCAGGAGCGGCATGACAACATACTGCAGGGTCCCTCCGGTCGTCAGCCTGTGAAATCCCTGCATAAAAATTGCTACATGGAATGCGAGAAGTCTATATTCTCCAGGTAAAATCGATAATGTTGTATCCGAAATGAAACGACTGAAAATAGATATTCTCGGCATAAGCGATGTTAGGTGGCCAGGAGAAGGTAAATGTACAACAACAAATGGCACGATGTACTATGTAGGAAAAAACAATCCAGCTAATCTTTATGGAGTCGGTATTGTTCTGGATAGTCGCATAAATGATTCGATGATAAATTTTGTTCCTTATTCGATAGAGTAATGCTGATACAATTAAAAGCACAACCGAAGAACATTAATATTATTCAGGTATATGCCCCTACAGCACATAAGGGTGACAATGTAATTGAGGACTTTTATACACAATTACAAGCGGTCCTCAAAAGTATACAGAAAAAGGAACCCATAATAATAATGGGTGATTTCAACGCCAAGGTGGGTCAGGGTAGAGTGGAATATTGTGTTGGAGACTATGGGTTAGGAGACCGTAATGAACGTGGTGACAGGATGGTTCAATTTTGTCAAAATGAAAAATTTGTAATTACAAACACAATGTTTAAACTCCCGAAGCGTAGACTTTACACATGGAAATCCCCTGCTGATGGTAACGGGAAGATGATTAGAAATCAAATAGATTACATTCTGGTTGACCACAGATTTAGAAATTCTATACTATCAACAAAGACCTACCCAGGTGCGGACATCTGCTCTGACCACAATCCGGTTTTATCTGTGTTAAACATAAAATTGAAGAAACTAAAAAAGACAAAAACGACTCGGATAGATTTCAATAGACTAAAATATACAAGAACAAGAGAAGACATAAAAGAAAAAATTAATAAAAACTTGAAAGAAATTAATAGTGTTGAACTCCGTTAACTCCGAAGAAGTTGAAAATAATTGGAAACAGATAAAGGCAGCACTAACAACAGCTGTTAAAGAGACGTTGACTCCTAAAAGAACTGAGAGAACTAAAAGAAAGGCATGGATGACAGAAGAAATTCTTAATTTAATGGATGAGAGACGTGCCTATAAGAACAAAAACAAACAACAATATGATGCAATAAATCGAACCATAAAGATAATGATTAAAGAGGAAAAAGGAAAATGGCTCTCAGAACAATGCAAGGATATTGAGGAATGTGAGAGAAGGTACGATAGTTTCGGCATGCATAAGAAGATCAGAGAAATGACTGGTACAAAGAAGAAGCCTCATAGTGGAATGGTGAATGATTCAGAAGGAAAGATTATAATAGGTTTCAAACAAAAACTCACAAGATAGAAAGAATGCGTAAAAGAACTTTTTGACGACGAAAGAAAATTAATAACAGTGAAACGAGAAGAAATAAAGGGTTTAAGTATACTTAAACAAGAACTGCAATATGCTTTAAAAAACACCAAGGATGGTAAGACACCAGGGCCTGATGAAATACCGGTTGAAGTATTAAAACTTATTGATGAAGAAGTGATGAACATGATACTCGAGTTATTTAACAACATATATGATACTGGAATAATACCACAAGACTGGTTAAGGTCCACATTCATTGTAATACCTAAAAAATCAAATGTAAAAGAGTGCTCGGATTACAGAACGATTGACTTGATGAGTCATATGCTTAAAGTTTTTCTAAAATCATTCATTATAGAATTTTCCGCAAACTTGAAGAATATAATAAGTGAAACATAAATGGGCTTCAGGAACGGCCTTGGTACGAGGGAAGCTCTCTTTGGTGTGGGCGTACTATTTCAGCGGTGTTTGGATATCAATCAGGATGTATACGCCTGCTTTATAGACTTTGAGAAGGCCTTCGATAGAGTCCGACACGACCGACTGAGACAACTTCTAATCGAAAAGAACATTGATAAAAAAGATATTAGAATAATAACTAATTTGTATTGGAATCAAACAGCACAAGTCAAGGTCGATGATGAAATGACTGAGGAGATCAAATTATGTAGAGGAGTAAGACAGGGGTGTATTCTGTCTCCTCTTTTGTTTAATTTTTATAGCGAAGTCATATTTAAAGAAGCTCTGTCGGAGGTTAGTTGTGGTGTAATGATCAACGGAAATATAATCAATAATGTGAGATACGCTGACGACACAGTGATATTAGCAGACAATCTTGCAGATCTACAACGACTGATGGGACGCATTAACTACTACTGCAACAGCTACGGACTTACATTAAACCACAGAAAAACTAAATGGATGGTAATAACAAAAGATCCACACGCCAGGAATGATGTGGTTGTCAATAACACCGTTATAGAAAGGGTATCCTCCTATAAATACCTTGGAGCTTGCCTGGATCATACAGGCGATCAAACAAAAGAAATAAGAGCAAGAATAGAAATAGCTAGATCAGCATTTAACAAGATGAAAATATTTATCTGTAGTCGTGACATAAATCTTGATCTGAGAGTGCGTATGCTGCGGTGTTATATCTTCTCCACTTTATTATATGGAGTTGAGTCATGGACCATGAAGATGGGCAGCATTAAAAACATTGAAGCTTCTGAGATGTGGTGTTACCGTATAATGCTACGTGTATCTTGGGTGAACCACGTGACGAATGCCGAAATTTTACGTAGGATCGGAAAAGGATGTGAAGTTGTACTTACTGTTAAAAGAAGAAAGCTTGAATACTTTGGCCATGTTATGAGAGGTGACAAATACTCGCTGCTGAGACTGATCATCCAGGGTAAAATCAGGGGTAAGAGAAGTATCGGTAGGCGTAGAATATCTTGGTTAAAAAATCTGAGGGAATGGTTCGGCTGCAGTTCCATCGACCTATTTAGGGCGGCCGCCAGTAAAATAAGAATAGCTGTGATGAATTCCAACCTCCAATAGGAGACGGACTTTAAGAAGAAGAAGAAGAACTATTCAGGGCGGCTGAAAATAGGATTAAATGGCAAATGTAATGGCCAACGTCCAGCAAATGTAACGATGTATGCAGCAGAAACCATGACTATGACAAAAAAAGAAGAAGATAAATTAAGGATAAATGAACGAAAGATAATAAGGACAATACTGGGTCCAGTGAGAATCGAAGAACAAGACTGTAGAAGGAGAACGAATAAAGAAATTTTAGAAGAATTAAATGGTGAAGATATAGTAAAGAAAATAAAAGTACAAAGAACCAAATGGCTAGGTCACATATGGAGACAAGGACCAGAATCAGTATCAAAAGCTATGATATTGTGGCAACCAGGAGGAAAAAGGAGACGTGGTCGACCCAGATCGAAATGGTTAACTGAAGTAGAGGAGGACCTAAGAGGAGCAGGAATTACAAAATGGAAAGAGAGGGCAATAGACCGGAAGAAATGGAGACATATTAGTGAACAAATACAATGATCATGGGGACTGATCCACCCCGTAAAATGGATCTAGAAAGCGAAAGCGGCGAAACCCCACGTGGGGTGTTAAGCCATATACTATAATGGCCAACGTCCTTAAGGATACGGCACCGTAAGAAGAAGAAGAAGACAGGCATTGAGTGGCGTTCTTCGAGCTGATAGAGTAACGTAACCATCCTGAGCGGGCGTAGTCGCTCGGCCTTCCTGTTCTGAGTCGTTTCGCAATATTTCCCGTTTCATTAAAACGATTGACTAAGCGAGAAACTACACTTTGCGTACTTTATGTCTCGATTATCAGCCGGTTAGTTAACCGGGGTTTAATCGGGACCTCTTTAGGGTCTCTTGCGTTGTAATAAATGCAATTATAATTGCATTTATTAGGCATTTATTTGGCATTGTGCCTCCTGATGAGAGACTAATAAGTTTCGAAATCGGTAGAGGTGCTTGCTGCACTCTCTGATTGGACTAGAATATGATGCGGCTGTATTTTCGTTTTGTAACGAAATTGAAAATGGTTATTCACTTTTGATTTACATGTTTACTCTTAACAATTGAACGATCAGGATTGCGATATATACTTTACAGTTTTACAGTTTCAGTTTGCATGATCAGGTGGTGATCTCAAATGACAAAGACGACATGGAATATATGCTTAGAAAACTAATTTAAGAATACCAGAAATGGGGATTAAATATTAATTTAGAAAAGACAAAATACCTCTCAATTGGCGCTGAAGCAGAACAACTCAATATCGAAGACAATCAAAAAATAAATCCATGTGACGAATATAAATACCTGGGCATCATCTTCGACCGTAGTGGAAAAGACGAACGAGAGATAGAACATCGAATCATACAAGCACGAAGAGCTATAGCATGTCTAAACGGAGTTCTATGGAGTAAAGAAATATCAAAGAAAAGAAAATGGAATATATATGAGACAATGGTTAAAACTAGCCTACTTTATGGAGCCGAGACATGGAGAATAACGGAGAAATATAAGAAAAAGGTCGAAGCCACGGAAATGGATGCCATCAGAAGATCGATGAGAATATCAAGAGCCGAAAGAATAAGGAATGAAGTAATAAAACAACAAATGGGTGTAGAGGGCACTATAGTTGAGGATATTGAAAGAAAAGAGCTCATATGGTATGGGCATGTGAGCCGAATGGGGGACGAAAAATTGCCTAAAAAACTATGATGTGCCAACCCCCAGAGAAGAAAAAAACTAGGAAGACCACCACAGAGCTGGAATCGGGGAGTTAGGAAAGCGATTAGCGCTCGAAATCTAAATGAAGACCTAACTCAGGACAGAATACAGTAGCGTTTGGGAGTCGGACAACGTCGTAAGACGTTATGAAACCGAATATATGTATGTATGTATGTTTTCTTTTCTTTTTTTGGACAAAATTATCTACCTTAATTTTGTATGGTGTATAATTAGAAAATACATACAACCCTTAATTTTCACTCTTCTATCACCAACCCCTATTTTTTAATAGCCATCTATATATTTACACAGTGTCACAGTGTTTGTTGCAGTACTCCTCCGAGACCGCTTGACCGATTTTTATGAAACTATATATGTATATTCGGTAGAGCTTAGAATCGGTCGTAATCTATTTTTCATATCCCTGAGTGATAAAGGGGCTTCCCCCTAATATTTTGTAATGTTAGGTGGGGATATGTGTACATAAGGTACTCTACAAGACTACGAGTACATACCAATTAAAAAAATTATGATTAAAATCCATCAACAAGCTCCGGAGGTTTAATCGCAGCATATTTTTAAAGAATCAATTTCATTTTTTGGCGTGCACGGATTTTAATATTTCCCCTCCACCGACCACGAATCGATTCCGTTAGGACGTCATTTTTAAAGCTTTATTACCACTTTGTTGAAGTTCAAAGTTTACTTAAACTTTTACACATAAACTATGTATCTTGAAGTTCAAAGTGGAGCTAGTAAGGTTGCTTAATTGTTATAAACAAAATAGCTGCGAATTAAATACCAAAAACTGGCTACCTTTGACTGTAATTAACCTAGGCAAAAAGTTTTTTTTTGAAAATTCGTGTAAAAATACCAGCTTTTCAAATCCAGAAGTAATTTTAGTCTGGAGTCAATACTAACAAAGTTATTCAAATTGTTTATAAGCCAAAATTGACTCTACTTTAGTAAAATATTTTCGGGATGATAAGAATGACTTTTTAATGATTTTTTTTATATACTTTGAAAATATAACTATTCTTCTTTCACGCGGTTTCAACACAACTGCTATATCGTAATTATTTTCTGAACAATTGAACATTGCAAAAGAAAGCTCCTTGGGATAAACAAATTGAATAAAATTTAAACTAATTGACGAATTGTCTTAAAATTGTTTGTGCATTATAAGGATTGTTTGACTCAACGTTTCGTGTAATAAAAGTCTTAATGTCTTAAGTCTTTATTTTCGAAATTTTGGTTTTATTTTGAAATTTCTGAAGCAACAAATGATCGGACCAAAATTCAAAAACGGCCATTTTAAACTTTTGCTAATCTTCTAAAAGAAGGATACTATAAATAAGATATTTAATTACCCTATTTTTACCTGTGGCGATTAAACGAAGAAACTGCCATTTTTGACACTTATTTGTTAATAACTAAAATTCTCGTCCGAATTGTTACGGGCATTTTGTATTTATAATGTATTAGGTATCTGTGTATTACTCAAAAAACCCATTTGCAACCTGGCTGCTGAAGTGTCCCGAACATGGTATATTTTTACGTTATTTCCCTGGCGTATAATCTCTGACTTTTACAATTTATAAGACAAGAGACGATGAATAAAGAAAGCAAAAAGGACTCTACAATATGCACTCACATTCCGCTTTTATTCGTCTAGAATAAAAGGTCTGAAAGAAAGTTCCCAAAATCTGAGTAATAAAAGTGAAAATGAAAGACAGTTGTTTAGGTTTCCTTTCGATTCAGAGGCAATACACCATCTCCAGACAGCTGTTTCTGTCTTACGACGTCCTTAGTGGGGCGGTGTGCACACCTCTGAATCATAACGAAACTAAAATGTATGTTTAAGTGGAATTTCAAAAAAAGTTTAAAATTCACTTTTAGGAGACTGTAGCTACATCTCTTGAAGAAAAGAGGAAAGTCCCAGATACAAAATTTACTATTAAAATAATAGTAAATAATTACTTTAATTTGAAACTTTCCTTATTTGAACCCCTTTCTGATAACATCTTTAATCTCTGACTTTTTCAAAAAGAGAATTATTAATGGGACTGTTTACTTCCATTTGATATGAAAATAATTGAATTTTTTCGATAGCAAAAGTTTTATTTGAATAGTTCCAATATCCTTAACTTTTGACGAGCACTTTATTTTATTTGACTCAATATCCTAAAGTTCGTAGGGAGAAATATTCACCTAATGCAAGTGGTGAAATCAACTCGTAAACCGCAACATATCGGTCAAAAAAGAAGTTTACAAGATGTCGTCAAGTGTAAACAGTTTTTGTACTGTAATCCTAGATTTTATGTAACATTGGCTATAATGCTAAAGAGATAGCTTTTTGCTAGGGACGTATTTCGTGTCCTACATAAAATCTGGTTGTTATTTATTTGATTTTTATGTCCTACTTTCGCAAGTAGAAGGTTAAATTACACACAAACCTACTCGGGAAAATGTCGACTATCTAGAAATTTATATCAAATTCAGTAGTAATGCATTTTATTCGTGAAGTTTATGGCTTAAACGATATTATTAAGGACACATTTGGTAATACTGTCACAGTAAAAGCTCACTTAGATACTGAATAATAAAACAGCTATCAGAGACAAAGTATATAAATATAAACACACACATACATTATAGACGGAGAGAGCTGGAGAAGAAAAATCATCCTCATAAATAATATGGAGTTTGTCCTATGAAACACGTAAATTGTATATTGATAATAATTATGATCTCTTGCAAGCTGACACCTCAGTAGATACAGGAAGTAGCAATAAGGAGTGAAAGTGGAAAATTAGTGCAGTCACTGAAAGTTTTCACCTACGATTTCGTTGCACCTCCATCGATTTTCATGAAAATTGGTGAATAGTTGTAGGATATCTCAACAAACAAAAGTGACAAGGTGCCAACTTGCGGTTTTAATCTGGGGTGGGTGCCACCCCTTCTCGGGGATGAAAATTATTTTATTAAAAGTACCCCAACAAATCGATAGAATGACAAATTTGAAGCAAAATTTATTATATCAAGTTATTAAAATAAATCAATACTTTTTGGGTTACTAAAGATCAAATATTTGAATTTTTCGTGAGAAAAATCATGGTGTAAAGCGGTTTTTCATAAATAATTCAAAAACTATAAGTTTTAACAAAAAGTTTATTATTACCAAATTGAAGGTAATAACAAATCGAAAAGATTTCTTACTTGAACACTCTTTTAGAATTAATTAAATTAAATGTATATTTTTTCGCCTAATACTCAAATCTAAGTATTTAAGCTTAAATAACGGGAAAACAATGCATTTTATAAAATATACTTAACTTAATATACTTAAATATGTCAAAGTACTTAACAATACCTATCAAGCGGGCTTCAGATGAAGTTGATAGCATCAAAGCTAAGCAAGTTATGATGAAAATAAGAGAACCCTTTCGAATTTTTAGGAAAAAGTGAAAAATAAAACATACGCTATTTCCCCAAAAATAAAACTTATTGTAGTCCCTATAAGAATTTCTTAATTTTAGCATAAGTAATAACCTCAAAAATGTTGACCGGTTTAGAAAGCATATTTTTGAAAACAAATATGATTTAAAAAAATCATAATTTTTCACATTTTCGTAAATTTTATTTTCTTTTGAAATAACTCCAAAAGTAATCGATATACGTAAAAAATGATAGAAAACGAAATTTTAGTTTTTTCTATAGTAAATATTTTACTTTTTTTATTATTTTTGTAGGATAAAAAATAACCGAGATGGAAAAGTTTAAAACATAAATTTTACTGCGAGAACCATGTAACCGAGGCCCGTTAATCTCTTATTAAAAAAAAAATAAGCGATATAAAATATTAAGTTTAATACAGTTCTTAAAACTACTTTGTAAACGGTTTTTAGATAAACCTGATATCACAAAAATTAATGGATTTATTTAAAAAAAAAAACAATATCATTTTTTTGAAAAAATTTTTGGAGCATAAATTTTTAAAAAACTTTGGAGCATAAATTTTAATACTATCAACCTTTTCGGGAGCCCATTTGATATATCTTTCTGAGTAGGCACTTTAACAAGTTTTTAGTAAGTATATGTCATAAAATGCATCGTTTTCCCGTTATTTAAGCTTAAATAATTAGATTTGAGTACGCACCGAAAAAAATATAAATTCAATTACCTACAACTCACTTTGAGTTTAGTTAATAGTAAAAGGTTTTTTAGGTAAGAAATTTATTCTCTTTTTTATTAGCTTCAATCTTGATAATAATAACTTTTTTGTATAAAGTTATGGTAATTTATGAAAAGCCGCTTTAAATATGCATTTTTTTCACGAAAAATGGAATTCATTGATCTTTAATAACTCAAAAAGTATTGATTTATTCTAATAACATGATATAACAAATTTTGCTTAGAATTTGTCCCCCTTTTGATAACTAAAATAATTTTTACTCCCGAGAAGGGATGGCGGCCACCCCCAGGATAAAAGCGCAAATTGGCAACATACCGCTTTTGTTTCTTGAGGTATCCTCTAACTACTCACCAATTTTTATTCAAATCGATGGAGGTTAAACGAAATCGGAGGGGAAAACCTTCACTGACTGCACTAATTTTTCATTTTCACTCCTTATTGGTACTTCCAGTATTCACTGAGGTGTCAGCCTGCAAGGGATCATAATTATCAGTAGGTATACAATGGACGTCTTTTACAGAAAAAATTTCATATTACATACTTATGACTATCGTTTCTTTTGCTGTTTGTGTATATACAATACATAATTGCATTTATTCGACAGCTCTTCTATCCTGACATTTTCTGTATTGTAAGGAAAAACAATTTGTAAAACGAACAATGATTTAAATATACTGACATTGTGTAAACTATTATCCTGAAAAACAATAATTTTACACATTTATTACCCATGGTACCGTCATACAAAAAGACTTTATGGCAACATGTGAGTGGTCTGTATTAAAACAAAGTCTTTATTATACTCATTTATAATAAGAAAAAAAGAGAACGACGCACTTGCGGAGTGCCAACAGAAGTGAATACTTCTTATAAAATATTCCATTATATTCGATTCTCTTCAATTCGATTCCATTCGATTCGATTTATTTTAGTTAATTTTATTTAATATAGAATATTATACAGGGTGTCCAGAAAATCTACCGACAAACGAAGACAGGAGATCCTTCAGATAATTTTAAGACAACTTAGCTCAATTCGCCTAGTCCGAAAATGCTTCCTAAGGGAGCTAGAGCTCTTTGAAGATGGCTTCTTTTAATTAGTTTTTCTTAAATACCTCCAGAACGCTTCAACTTAGAAAAACGAAAATCGGTACGTTTATTTATTTTCCAGAGATAAATCGATCCCATCCATTGCCAATTTCTAGTACCAATCATAGGCGTCCGTTTTGGGTAGGGCAACGGTTATTTTATTACATAACTTTTTTGTCTTTAACTTTTAAGCATGTTTGACATTGGATTATTAAATTGTGAGGTATTCTAGTACTAAAATGTGCTCTTAAATTCGCAGTTAATGAAATCGATTCATCTCTGAAATATAAATTTTCGTACCAGTTTTCAGATTTCCAAATTGTTTATTTTTGAAATTTTTTTTGGAAATTCAAAAAAAGAAAAATTTTAAAATCGATTTTTCTAGAAAACAGTGTATTCTATCGACCTAAAACAACATTACCTTTTAGTTGTAGAATATCTCACAATTTAATAACCCATAGTCAAAAATGCTTAAAAATTAAAGATAAAAAAGTTATGCAATAAAATAACTGTTGCCCTACCCAAAACGGACGCCTCTGACCGGTAGTAGAAATTCGCAATGCATGGAGTCGATTTATCTCTGGAAGATAAATATGTGTACCAACTTTTGTATTTCTCAATAGATGCGTTCTGGAGTTATTTAAGGAAAAGTACTTACTTACAAGACGCCATCTTCAAAGAGCTGTAGCTCCTTTAGGAAGCATTTTCGGACTGGGTAAATTGGGTTAAAATATCTTAAAATTATATCTCCTGTCTTCGTTTTTTGGTAGAGTTTCTGGACACCCTGTATATACAGGTACAGAGTGAATTTTATATATGGAACGCCTCAATTATTTCGGAAACGGCTTGCAAGATTTTTAGATTGTAGTGAAGGTCTTCTAATGCGGCCGATATTACAGTGGTATTTACATTGTTGTCACATCTTCCGTTTTTCTTGAAACCTAATGAACTTTCTTATTTCAAATGGAACACCCTGCATATTTTTGGAGTTTTGAAGTCCATAAGAAATACTGATTATTTTTCTTGTTATGTTCCCTAGGAGTTATTACTACATTTTTTTATGAAAAAATATAAAACAAATTATAATAATAAATTTTTTCGGCCCGGCAGATACTATTTTAGGTTCTTTGGATCATTTGGAAAATACACTACTCACTGCATGCAGTGAGTAGTGAAGTATAACCTTGTACAGTTCTTTCCTTGGCACGGTGTCGTATGCCTTCCTAAGGTCTACAAACGCTATGTGTACATCTCTGTTCTTAGCTCTTTTCTTCTCTATTGTCTGTTGTATTGTATGTATATTATCTAGATATGATTTCCCTGCTGCGAAACCTGCTTGTTCTTCCCCGATTTTAATTTCTACATTTTTTTCTATTTTGTTCCTGAGGACCCTGCCATTGTAGCGATGACGCTTATCCCCCTGTAATTTTCGCATTCTTTTCTGTTTCCTTTTTTGTATATCGATGTTATATAGGTTTCCTGCCATTGTTTAGGGATGTCCTCTCCATGTATTGCTCTTTCCATGATTCGGCATATCATTCTTCTTAATTTCTCTGTTCCGTATTTAATAAGTTCCGCCACAATTCATCCTGGTCCTCCAGCTTTATTGTTCTTGATGGAATTGATTGCTTGTTTCATCTCTTTGTCTGTTATGACTATTTATTATTCTTCCTCTGTGATCATTATTTTTTGTTCGTCTCCATCAATGCTGAATTCTGGTCTTTGTTCTGTCATTAAATTTTTATAGTGGTTCTTCCACTCGTCGTCTTGTATGTATTGTATAAAAGTTTTCTCTTTCCTGTTAGTTCGTAATGATTTCACAATTTTTCAGGCTTCTGAACTTCTTGTTCCTCCCATATTCTGTTCTATACTTCTACATGACCTTTCCCATTGTTCACACACACACATCTTATTTATTTTTTTGTAATAATTAAATTCACTATCAAAAATGATATTTATTAATAATTTAAAATTTAGTTTGCATCTGACGTCTCTGCCAAACTCAAACGTAAACAATGTAATATGCTCTTTTGATACATACAAAACGTTATAAGTTATTATTATTAGGTATTATTTTAATATAACAAAATTTGTTTAAATTCAAATAATAAATAAACAATATAATCCCTACCGCAAGCTAACCTCTAGCGTCACGATTTTATTCAATACAACAAAATTTGTATTTTTGTTAATTTTAAAATAACACTTTTTTGTTTGCGACTAAAAATCATTTTTAGTTTCATCCGCATAAAAATGCCTCCGAGAAAAGTTGCTACCCAGAGGAGTTGCCAGAATATTTTAAAATTTTCAGTAACAAAAACACAGCTGGTTGTTATACCTATATACATTTTTTGCCGAATCCAGTTATTCATCAATCACATCATATCAAAAGAAATCGTCGAAGGGCATAACATTTTATGTCTATTGAATTATTGACGATGGTGATAACATGCACCGTTTACTTTACTCCAATTTTTAAATCGTTGTCTAGACCCTAAATGTTCGAGAATGATTTATTTCGATACGAATAAAAAATTATTCAGGTAGTAGAATTTTACATGAGATATATTTTTGAACGAAACGTTATATTTACGAGCTTCCATCCAAGCTTTTTAACAGACAAGTAAAAAGAATACAGAAGATCAAAACCAGAGTAATGAATTATACCCACCCACAAGACGGAAAATAATTGATGCTATTAAAGGACTTGTGATCTTATAGTAATCTCCACCCATAAGAATGGGTTGAATTATTATTCTTCTACTGGGAAACTGCTACCAATACCAAATTAAATCACCAGTAGCAAACAAATTTTTATTTTTCATTTTATCAATCGAGATGTTTAATCTTACACTAACAAAGCCGGCTACACACATGGCTGTAAATTAGGAAGTAGCTAGCATTCCAGTAGCTGGCATAAGCCAGTGACTGGCAAGCATAAAACACATTTGCGAGTAATTAGCATGCCAGTAGCTCGCATGCCTTTACTGGCAATGCGAAAAAGCAGGGTAGATTTTTATACATGCCAGTGATAGTAAACAATCGAGTGGTTTTCATGTGAAACTAAAGTATTTTTTTTTTGTAATTAAACGTTTTTGAGTTTGCAACAAAAATGGCGATCAATGGAAGGTATTCGGAATGAATTAAACAAGCAAATATTGCTGAAGGTCATGGATAATTGTTAGAAATTTGATAATCAATCCGACCCATTTCCTCTTGAATTTTGGTGTAAGCATAGTCACGGGCTATTTTATTTTTATATAGAGATGATTTAGGTGAATTCCAAATACACTCTAATTACATAGCTGTAAATAGAAACGAATTTGATGATTTTTTTATCAACCCAACGGAACATTTTTTAAAACAAGTTTAAAATAAAATGATTAATTTTTATCTCCAAAATAACAAATATGACAATTCTCTGCTAGCTACTGGCATGTTCGTAGCGGTAGCGCGCGTTCACACATACCAGTGACACTCACACGCATGCGCCTTGTATCTCACAGCACGCTACTAGCAAGAAAAATCGAATTCTTTGCGATGAGCTAGCATGCTAGGAACTAGCATGCCAGTTAACGTACACACTTGCCAGTTTGGGGACAGTAGCTGGTGCTTGCTAGGTACTGGTATGCCAGTGTGCTAGTAACAGGCATGTGTATCTCCGGATTAATTGTACAACTTACTTAATTTAATAAAGTGTACTCGAAAATACAGACTGTCTTAGTACAAAAATGCGCAAGCGTGAAAAAATGTGAATTGTGTGTTTTCTGCTTGGCGTTTGAGAAGAGAATGAATTTTAATTCCCTCATTTTATGACAATTGAAGACATGAGTTGATAAAGGTGCTATGTCCATTTTTTTCAAAAAATGACTTATTTGTATATTTGGTTACCTAAAGTCGTAATACAACCCCTGAATAACTCAAGATTCTTAAATTGTTAATAATAAGGTTTATTTTAATTGATAAAGGTACTATGTCCTATGACTAAGTACCCTTTTTTATTAGATAAAGGTGCTATGTCCATATTTAAGGACATAGCACCTTTATCCACTAGATAGTGGGAAAGTTTTATTTACATGGTAGGTGCCATGTGACATTTTAAGGTTATGTTTGTTGTTTATCACATCTTTCAACATGGGTTCGAGAAGTAAAAGAATGTTAGAATTAGTAAAAAACAAGAAAATATGTAAAAAATGAAAAATGAAAATATGTGTTTCAAATAAAGGTAAGTCCGAATAGAGAATTTTTTTGTAGATAGAAACTGTATTTTGTACTTCTCTAGAGGTCAATACCAATGTGGTGATTTTGGAGCAGCCAAGCACTAGTGGACTTCAAAAGAAGGTCAACTCTAAAGCAGGTAAGCATATTAAAAAATTTTTTACTACCTTTATTAATTAATCATCTCTTTTTAATAACAATTTACCCCCTCTCCGATTCAATTTTTTATTTAAAAAAATATAGATATAATATACATTACTTGAGTTATTATTACATACATACCTACCTATGTACATAAATTAAATTTTTAGACTATATGGATAATTGTACTGATGAAAGTGTTACATCAGGCAGCGAATATTCCCCTTCCAGTGAAGAAGATTCAGAAGAGGATTCTGATAACTCAAATATTTCTTATTCGACGAGTCTCATAAACAAATATCCGGATGTTGATAGAGTCAAACGTAAAATGTTTTCTGATAACCAAGAAATTAAAAAGGTAAAGCTAAAAAAAGTTAAGATTAAGAAATAAAAATACAAATTAGAAATAAGTATAAATTTAATAAATAACTAAGATATTTTTAAGGTTCCGACAAACAGCAGGGAAACCCCGGATAGGATTGACGAAGTGCAGGAGGAAATACCTCGGGAAATACGTATAGAAGACCATAACCAGCAATTCCATGTTACTGCCGATGAAATAAGTAGAAGAGAAATTGTTAAACCAGTTTTAAAAATAACCAACAAAATAGTCCGGAAACCTGATAATTGGAAACGAAATAAAGCTCCAAGGTTAAGACAACAAGGTAAAGAATATATTTCTCAAAAGACTGGTAAAGTGATGGAAGAAAAAACAATTAAAAGAGATTTACTGTGTAAAGAAAAATGTAGAATAAACTGTACTGAGAAGTTTAGTATTGCAAGCAGAGAAGGAATTCTAAGAAAATTTTATAAGCTAGATACAAATTCCAAAAATATTTTAATTTTTAAAAGTATTAAGATGCAGGAAGTTAATCGTCACCGCCCTCGTAAAAATATAAAAACGAAAGCTTACGGCTTTAAATATTTTATTACGTGTGATAAAGAAAATACACTGGTGTGTAAAGATGCTTTCTGCTCTTTATACCGAATTGGACGAAAAAAAGTCTTTAAAGCTCAAAATGACTTAAAATCTGGCCAGGTAATGCCCTCACCACATAAGCAAGGGCATCACAAAAATCCAAAAAAAAAATCCGATGAAGTAATAAACTGCATTGAAAATCATATCAAGCAGTTTCCTTCAGAATAATCACATTATTCTAGGACTAAAAACCCACATAAAGAATACCTTTCCCCTTTACTAAATATTAACCGACTTCATCAACTGTATATAGAGGATTGTCAAACAAAAAAGCTCGAAACTAAATATTTCGTAAAGGCCTCTTTTTACAGACATATATTTGAAACAAGGTTTAACTTATCTTTTGGTGTACCAAAAAGTGATACTTGCAGTTTATGCGATGCTGGAGAGAACTCTTTAGAGCACTCGAATAATTTTCAACTTGCTTTTGCGCAGCAGAAAGTTGACCGCGAAGCAGTAAAAATTTCCAAAGAAAAATGTTACATAACAATGGATCTTCAACAAACGATGCCTTTGCCAAAGCTATCAACGTCAAAATCTTTTTACTTAAGACAAATGTGGCTATACAACTTTGGAGTCCACTGTTTAACCAGTTCTGGTCATAAGTCCTATTTTTTTACATGGACTGAGGATATTGCCAATAGGGGAAGTAATGAAATAGCAAGTTGTTTGCTACGATTTTGTCTGTTTCTTAAAGAAGAAAATCCCCAAATTGATCATTTAATAATTTGGTCAGATCAATGTGGGGGACAAAACAAAAACTTCTCCATTATTAACCTTTTTCAATACCTAATATTAAATAAAATATTTAAGATCATTGACCATAAATTTCCCGAAGTTGGTCACAGTTACCTTGACTCTGACAGAGACTTTGGAAGAATAGAAAAGGTTCTTAGAAAACATCAGAATATTTATATACCAGACCAATATCGGGAAATTATTAGATCTGCGAGTACCAAACAAAGTGTATGCCTTAACATGGAACATTTTTTTTTTGCTTTGAAACTCTACCTGCAAAACTTCATTTAAACAAAAGACTCACTAATAGTCTTGACCAAAAAATAAATTTTCGAGATAAAGTGAAGTGGCTAGATAAGTGGTAAGTTGTTTTGGAAAATACTTTTACAAAACTAGTTTAGATCCGTTTACCCCATTTATGGAAGTTGACTTACAAAAAAAAAGAGAACTGATAGTACAAAGTAATCCAGTTGTTTTATAAAAGTTACCTAAATGCGGTGGTTTGACTTCTGAAAAAATTTCAAATCTACAAGATCAACTTAAGTTTATTCCAGCAGAGTATAAATGGTATTATGATATTGTTTTAGAAGAATGCTTGAAAAACCCTAAGAAAAAACGTAATTCATGTTAAATTTAAATGTTTCTGTGTCTTTGTTTATAAATTTTTAATGTATCTTACTTTGCTTTTGTTAATCTGCAAATAAAATTTAATTTCCAGATTATTTAATAGTTTTTTTTATTATTTTTTTAAAAGTTAAATACAACATAGGTGACATAACACCTTTCTCTACTCAAGTTTATACCAACATCTGCATAAAATGTTGGTTGATTAAGGTGCTATGTCCATTAAAATTAAAATTACTAAAAAAGTTTAAATTCTAGAAAAACAAAAAATATTATATAAAAAAGTACAAAACGATTCTAATCTAATAAGATATTGGTAATTTTTATAAAATTTATTAAAAAAAAATATATAAGTGAAAAAGCGTTTCCTTCAATTACTCAATATCTGAAAAAGTGGACATGGCACCTTTATCATCTCATGTCTTCAATTTACAGAAGGCGGTTAACGCGCATTTTGATAACCCGCAATTACAAGTACAGTGGAACCCCGATAAGTCGGCCCCCGATAACCCGGAAGTCCGGCTAACCCGGACCGATTTTCATCAGACAAAAATTTAACAAATAAACAATTTAACAATTTTATCAAATAAAAATGTATGTAGGCCAAATAATATTTCAGAGATAATGTGTATTTGTGTAATTTGAACACATAAGTACAATAGTAAAAATGATTCATGCACACGGCGGCAGCCAGAGCGACCGTCTCAGCTTATCGGAAAGAACAGACACCTGTCTGTATTCCTTTTTCTTTATTTATGTCAAACTGTCTTAGCATTGTTTAAAAAAGACGTGACTATTTAAAAATTCTTGTATTGTGTGTAGTACAGCCTATTAATCACTTCCGTTCTGTAATGTAATCGTGCTTCAGATTGTGTTTGCTTTGTCTACGTAATGGTAACAAAACGTAAAAATGTTGCAGTGACAATGGAAAAGAAACTAGAAACATTAGGTAGGATTGATAAAGACGAATCTTTAAAATAAATTTATTGCAGCATCATAATATGATATTATGCTACCATAGGTCTGGGTCCCGCGTATGAAAAAAAAGTTGATTAATAGCAAGCTAAAAATTTATTAATAGCTTAAGGGTGTCTAGTCGGATAAACTTTGATATATGAGAACACTGGAACAGGGGCAGTTTTAATTGTGGAACAGGTCAAAAATTTGGAACGGTCAGAACACGAAAATGGCACATTTGTTTTGTCCGACAGAACAGACATAAACTCTCCGAACAGAGATTAAACTCTCATGCAAAAATCAGACTGCTATTTATCACCTGTCATAATTCCTGTCATTTGACATATTCTACATGTTCCACTCATTAAAACGCCAATTTGGTGATAAATAGCAGTCTGATTTTTGCATGAGAGTTTAATCTCTGTTCGGAGAGTTTAAGTCTGTTCTGTCGGAAAAAATACATGTGCCGTTTTCGTGGTCTGACCGTTCCAAATTTTTAAGCTGTTCCACAGTTAAAACTTCCCCTGTTCCAGTGTTCCCATATATTAATGTTTGTCCGACTAGACACCCTTAAGCTAATAACAAATTTTCAGCTTGCTATTTATCAATTTTTTTTTGTACGCAGGATCCAGACCTACCATATTATGGTGTCGGTACATCTCTACAGTATGACTGAGTTTTTTACCAAGAAATGAACAAAACTCTACACTCTATACAACTATACGTAATTTAGATGTGTACTGTGCATATGTGTTTCATGTTTTTGTAATTGTAATGGAGGTTATTTATTAATTTTTACTATATTCTCCGGCTAACCCGGATTTTCGATAACCCGGATCGGCCGCGGTCCCGATTAATCCGAGTTATCGAGGTTCCACTGTACATACATTTTACTTGAGACCGTTCACATGCTAACGTGCGTTTTAAATCATTAAAACGCGCGTTAGCATGTGAACGGTCTCAAGTAAAATGTATGTAGTTGTAATCGCGCGTTATCGAAACGCGCGTTAAGTGCTTGTCATGAATGAGAACGGGGCCTTAGTAAATTTTCCGTTTTAATTAATTTTGTTTTATTATAATAATTTCCGTTGGTCGTGTGAACGCGAGATTTTTATACATTTTGTATAATTCAAGTATACGTGTGGAAACAGAAGCCTGTTAATATTTCAACAGGACTAAAGAATAATAAATCCCCTGGTATTAACAATATACCAGCTGAAATTCTCAAAAAGATATTTAGGGTAATAACCCTTTCATTGTGTTAAAGTTTATAAAAATGTACATAATCTTAAATTAATAGGATGCTTAAAATTTTCCTGGATTTAGCTTCAGGCAACATATAACTTTACCCCATGTGGGTTGCAGTGTCCAGAGGATAGAACCTCTATTAACGGACTTTAAATGGCAACAGTTGCCACTGTTTTAGTTTACTATTGTATTATGTATTTTATCCAAACTTAATACACGTTACAGGTTTAGCGCATGAAATAAACAGAGTTGCGGAGGAAATAAGAAAAACATTTTCACTAGTTAACAGTTTAATAGCAACCGTCAAAAAGATGTTCCTGAAATCACCTGTAAGAATACAATGTTACAGAGATATGCTTCCTGCTGTTTCACTGCCACCGCAACCCATTTTAACACGATGGGTAACATGGTTGGAAGTTGGAAGCCGCTAATTTCTATGCTGATCATTTTTTGATTTGAAAAAATTAATTAACCTTTTAACGGATGAAAGTTGCCAATCTCTATTGGAAGCAAAGCAAGCATTCCAAAATAATATTCTTCAACAGCAACTCTCATTCAGAAAATCAAACTTTAGTTTTGTTCAGAAAACTATTACCTAATTCGAATTCTCCAAATTATCATTGCTAGATAGTACATTTTTAATAAAAGAATTTTAATCATTGTGTCAAAACGTTAAAGGTAATATTGGAAAGGAAATTTTCCAAAAATTTAAAGTAACAATGGAGAAAACAGTGGTTACCTGGTTCTTTTTGAAGTGGTTCAAGTACTAGCTGGGACATTTTCCGTACCAATTAATTTAGAACAAACGATTATCGTAAATTTGAAAAATGCCCCAGTTACATCAGTTGATGTCGAAAGAAGTTTTTATATTTACAAATATATCTACTCGTATAGAAACCTTGATAGAACTTTTTGTTAGAAAATTGAACATCATTTGATAATTTATTGTTATCACAATTCGAAATACTTACTTACTTACTTACTTAAACAGTCCTCTTGTACCTTACGGTGTCGATGTAAGTAGAGAAATCAGACTTCTCCATGCCTTTCGGTCAGTAGCTAGTCTTTCTGCTTCTCTCCACCCAATATTTCTTTTTTACGCAAGCCTTTCCAATATCTGCGTTCCACGTTCTTGCTGGCCTGCTTCTTCGTCGATTGTTGTCAGATGCCGCTTTCCATACCCTCCTTACAGTTCCACCTTCACTCATTCTCGCCATATGTCCGAACCACAATAACTGTTTCGTTTGAAGTATGTCTAAGGTCCTTCCAACACCGCACCTTTCACGTATGTCTTCATTTCTTATACGATCACGTCTGGTCACCCCGGATACCGCACGTAAATATCGCATTTCGCATGCTTGAATTTTACTACGGATGTTGTCGTTCACTGTCCAAGTTTCACTACCGTAGAGTAGCACCGGCTCGTATACAGTTTGAAATACTTTCATTTTTGTTTTCAGGCTTACTTCTTTCTTCCTAATAAAACTTTTATTTAGTGCATAGTATAATTTTGTTGCACTCATTACCCTGGAGTTTATTTCTGGTTCTATATTTCCTTGCCCATTCATTGTTGATCCTAGATACTTGAAGTCCTCTACTTGTGTAATGGTCTCATTATTCAGCTTTACATTTATATTTTCTTGAGTTTTCGATATTACTAAAGCTTCTGTTTTTTCAATATTTATTTTCATCCCAAATTTCTTAAAAGCTTCATTCCAAACATTCATATTCACTTGCAAGTCTTTTTCTGGTTTTGCCACAATTACCAGGTCACCGGCATATATCAACTCTGACACGTAAACTTGTTTATACACCTCTTGTTTATACACCCCAACCCTAGTTCTTTCGAAAGTTCTTAGTTGTTATTTAAATTCGAAATAATAATATTTATTTGTTAAAATACTTAAATATTTAATTACATAAACTTAGTTTATAAAATACATATATCCATGTTAATTAATATAACATGTGAAGATACTGTAAATATTTTTGTAAATAAAAAAATATTGTCAATATTTTTTTCACTCACTTCCTAATTTTAAAATCCTACCTCCATAACCGTTACTTTTTTGTACAACATATAGATGAGCGCACGTCACTATTTCCAGTTGGATCCGGAGTCCAACAGGGCAGTGTCCTGGGGCCAGTGTTATACCTATTGTATACGGCGGATTTACTAACAAACTTTCAAACCACGACAGCTACAGATGCAGATGACACAGCAGTGATGTTAGTACATCAGGACCCACAGACAGTTTCTCAACTTCTGCAAACCAGCCTCAACAAAATGTAAGCTTGTCTAAAACGGTGGGGATTTCAAACAAATGAAACAAAGTCGGTTCATATTACCTTCACAAACCATAAAGGTCACTGCCCGCCTGTATATATCAACAACCACCAACTAAAACAGCAAGCAACAGTCAAATATATTGAAATGCACCTAGACCAAAAATTAAACTGGAGAACACACATTTTTATGAAGCGTAAACAACTTGGGCTCAAATTACACAATCTATACTGGCTGATTGGTCACAAATCATCATTTTCAATGAAAAATAAAGTCTTGTCTACAAAGCCATTTTGAAGCCAATAAGGAGTGTCGACACGTGATCCAACTTTGGGGTACTGCATCAAACTCTACTATCGAAATATTGAAGAGGCTCCAGTCGACGGTTCGACGAATAATCACAAATGCCCCATGTTATGTTGCAAATAACATTATTAGACGAGACCTACAAATTACCAGTGACCAGAAATACGAAGACAGACTGACACAACATCCAAATGTTCTAGCTAGAAACCTGATGAGACAACCAGTCAGACGAAGACTTAAATGAAATTAATATACCTAGTGATTTACTATCGCGATTTTAGTTATATGTACCGTAATTCCCAGAGACAAACAATTTTATAGCTAAAAGACTAAGTTTTTCAACCTAATAAAAATATTTTTAAATTAAATATTTTTAAAAGATTTTTAATTGAAAAACTTTATTGGCCCATTTCCTGGTGACAACCTCCAAGGCTTCTACAATATGCAAGCCAAATGGATGCTGCAGTGAAGACTAAAGGGAAGGAATTCTACACTATGCAATTCACAACCCCCGTCTGCAGCGTGGTAAAGTTCCAACGGGAAATGGACCTAGTTACTCTATAGCAGTAATACTAATATAAAAATAAAAATGTATACCATTTTTATTCATTCAGTTGCGGTGCGAAACCAAAACTGTCTTAATTTTTACTCAGATCAGAGAGTGCAGCCAGCACTCTTATCGACGATTTCACCTCTTGTTAGAGGTTCATCAGAGACTGCATAGGCTGCTTTTCTCTGGCCCAGGTAAAAATCTTCGACATATCCATCTCCCACCGCAACTGACGAGATGGTAGTAGGTGCCTAGCGGCATCTACGGTGCGGTGCCTAGCGGCATTTAATTTACAAATATTTTTATTAGGTTGAAAAACTTAGTCTTTTATTTAGCAGATGCCGCTAGGCACCTACTACCATCTCGTCAGTTGCGGTGGGAGATGGATATGTCGAAGATTTTTACCTGGGCCAGAGAAAAGCAGCCTATGCAGTCTCTGATGAACCTCTAACAAGAGGTGAAATCGTCGATAAGAGTGCTGGCTGCACTCTCTGATCTGAGTAAAAATTAAGACAGTTTTGGTTTCGCACCGCAACTGAATGAATAAAAATGGTATACATTTTTATTTTTAATTTTATAGCTATGTAAAATAAACTGCTCGTCAAAAGTTAGGGATATAGAAAATTATGCTGATTTTCATAGGTGATTTTTTCACGAACAGACGGATTCCGCTATTTTTTATTATTTTAGATTTTTCTTTAGTATTTACACAGTTGTGCAAAGGTTTACTTAAACTTATTTTTGTACTTATACCGGGTGGAAGAAAAAAATGTTTTTCTCATGTTAAGTTTGAAACACGCTGTAGGGAGAACGAGGTACAAATGTGAGTGTATATCAGAATGGTATTCTAGTCTTATGTTTTGTAAACATGTTGTTCAAATGTCCCTGATATCTTTAGAAACAAAAAAAATAGACGGTTTTGTAACATGTGTTTTAACCGAAACAAAAGTCTGAGACACCTTGTAGGGAGGAAAAGGCACAAATGTGAGTATACCTCGATATTATGTTGTAGTCCCATATTTTCTGAATATTTTATTTGTTTAATTTCTCTAACATCTTTAACAACAAAGAAACTAGACGGTATTTCTCTTTAATATGTGTTTCTATGTTTAACATGTGTGACGCATATTTTCACGTAAAACATATATTAAAGAGTAATACCGTCTAGTTTCTTTGTTATTAAAGATATCAGAGAAATTAAAAAAATTAAATTTTCACAAAATATGAGACCACAACACAACATCGAGGTATACTGTATACTCGCCTTTGTGCCTTTTCCTCCACACAAGGTGTCTCAAACTTTTGTTTCGGTTAAAGCGCATGTTAAATTTCAAAACCGTCATCTTTTTTTGTTTCTAAAGATATCACGGACATTCAAAAAACAAAATGTTCACGAAACATAACACTACAATACGATTTCGATGTATACTAACATTTGTACCTCGCCCTCCCTACAGGGTGTCACAAACATAACATAAGAAAAATATTTCTTTTCTTTCACCAGTACAAAAAAAAGTTTAAGTAAACCTTTGCATAACTGTGTAAATACTAAAGATAAATCTAAAATAATAAAAAAAAAAGTTAGAGGAATCCGTTAATCTGTTCACGAAAAAATCAACTATGAAAATTGAGCACAATTTTATGAAAATTGAGCACAATTTTCTATATTCCTAACCTTTGACGAGCAGTTTATTTGTAAATAAAATGATTATAGCATCATTTTCCCAAGTCACCTACACCAGTGGTCACAACATTTACTCATTGTAACTTGTTTTACAGATTGTAAATAAATTGGGATGTTAAATAAAAAAAAATATTACGTGCATATTTTCTAGACAAACATGCATATTTACATGCAAAATAAACCTTAAAACAATTTATCAGTTTTGAAAACGACAAAAGTCTTTTTATTTTGGGCTTCGTGTTAGTTTATAGCCTATCCATGAAGCCCGCTTCTGGCAAATGTAGCAACGTTCCACTTAAGAAAAGTGAAGGGTTGGCAGTTTCATATTCGAACTAAAAATGTACGATCAGCGGTTTTTCACCGGCAGTGTCTCTTATTAACTTATGTTGCCATGATCACCTTTAAAATATAAAGTTAGTTATGGTTATAGTTTTATTTTTAATATAAAGCTCATCTTTTAGTATAAGGATTTTGAAAACTATAATAGCTAAAAATTTAGTTAAATTGAAAATATTGACAGTTTTATAATCCTATTATAAAATAATTTAAATATTTCTGAAACAATTGTGTAAAATAGGTATCCTGTCGTAAATATTACGACGCTTTAGTGTTGACGTTAGTAACGGGGATCAGACTAAATAGAATTTGGACATCTTGGATATTAGTGCACCCTATGTAACGCACAGCTGAATCTTATGTTTGTACGTCACAGTGTTGCCATGCCATTTCTTTCGTAATTTCAATTAATGTTAAATGTAACTACAAGAATAATAGAATAACAACGTTTACATCTTCGTCATTATACTAGGTAGAATGACAAATGTGGTGTCAAATGAAAGATTATAATCAAAGGATAGTACTAAAGGTGAGAAATTAGACCTAGATTGTCTGTTCCTCAAAAAATAAGCGTTATATTGGGGATTTCTAATGTCGACATTAAAAGTTGCACTATTTTTTTTCTATAAAACATTTTGATCTAAAACTTACCATAAAACTTCTCTGTACTCTCTACTTTCAAAGAAATGTGAGTAAGAAGCTAAATTTTAAACTTCGTCACACAACTTTTGCGATTAAACTTTGCAATGCACAAATCCGCACCTTTTTCTTTGAAAAATTCATAACCTTTATCATGATACGGACAAAAACTTGAAGCAGGTACCTTTGTCTTCAAAAATGTTAGAGCTATTTACTTTGAAAATTTCAGAAAAAAATATTAAAATGGAACAGAGTTGTAGCGAGGTAAACGCAAAAAACGTGATTTCATTTTTTTTTTATTTTTAGGTTAAAATTGCGATTTTGACAATGTTTCCCCACATAAAATTCAAAATAAACCTCATTTTCGTTTTCAGCACCCTCGAAAATATAAAGTATGAATAAAATTAGCCATTCACCCCTCCGTGGTCAGCAACTCGAAAACTAAGCGCTTTTTTGAGGGTGTCCCACTCGTGTATAATATCACAAAAAATTGTAACGTGATAGTATGAAAAAATAGAGGATGCGGCAACGGTGTTACAAGTGATGGCCGGATCCAATGCCAAAATCTACACAGACATATTAGGGTGCACTAAAATCCAAGATGTCCGAATATTTTTCTTATTTTATAGAGAAATTCAGATGTATTGTGTGATTATGCTAATAGTCGAAGCAATAAAGCACTGAACATCCGAAAAAAAATCGACAAGACGGATCTTAATAATTCTTTTTGCATTCCATTCGTGAATGCGCCAGGAAACTTTGTGACCCTAGCCATGAGATTATATTGAAAAAGTGCATACAAAAAAAGAATTCAAAAAGTGCATCTCCGACAGACAATAAAAAAAATTCAGAACTCGTCATTTATCGGCGGAAATGAGTTCAATTTTGTTAATCGGAGGGTATTCACTGTAGTTTACTTCACAAACATAATAACAGGCACAGATTTGTTGGTTGTCTTTCACCAACTATCTCTTCACCCTAGAGAATTCCCAAATCCCATAAACTTGTTTATCTTTGCAACATTCTCCGTCTATTCCACCATATCCCGTTAGCATAACTTAAGCAGAAACATCATGTTAATGAATACTGAGGTAGTAGCTCATTGTATCCGAATCATTTAGTGACTTGTAACCGTTGACCTGAAGATGCTCTGCATACTTTAGAGAGAAACCGGTCGTCGGAAGTTACAATAAATGATTGAGAGTACGTCTGTCTTTTATTTCATTTACTTCATCTATAAATTTGCCTTGGGAAGGAAACTTCCAAAGAAAAACCAACCAAAAGACAGAAAAGATAAACTCAGATTACATAAAAGACATAAAGAATAACTTATAGGCATTAAGTTCTGTTAATTTTCCTAACTAGCTTGTTTATTGGGTTGAATTTGTCTTTCTGTGGTTTCGGTTTTATGTCAGCTAATAAATTTTTGTTTGAAAATTTTTTTTCTTTGATTTTGGACCGTGTTAGGGGGGAAATTTCCTCATTTTTCTTGCTCGTAGATCTGCCACTGCCCAGAGGGCATCTATAACATCTGTTTTATCCGGAACTTGCGTTGTCATGACTAATGTTTGCAAGGCTATATCATACTAGATATATAAATAATCATAAACATTTCAATATTCATTTCAGTACTATTTATTTTGCCGCATACTGTATGTTTTAACTAATGTCGTAAATTTTACGATGTATTAGTATTAAAGGATGTTCAAATCGTATTAGTACTCTAGGGTTAAAGGTTAATTTTATCTTTTCATCCTGTCTTGAAACAAACCAGTGGGCGTAGTTAATAAATATAACTTAATAAGTGTTTGACTGCTTTAATTAAAGCTTTTTTTTTATAAATATAATACACACAATTCATTTATCCCTATATACTAATCGAATCATTTAATCTTGTCTACTCTCGTTCCCAAATGATAATTTCCATTCCAGAAAAACATCTATTTCCGTTTAATGGCCTTTTCCTAATAGCGTTCTATTAAATACACGGAAGAAACTTTCTTTTGCCGGATTCCACATCGGCTTTATTCAGCCTTCAAGCTTTCCATCCCTGTTCCTCTCCCTATCGGATTGTTTCAATATTAACCCTCGCATCGCACGCTACATCTGCAAAAGAAAAAGCATGTCGAGTGGTATGACTTGTATAGACTGAAGTGTCGATCCCTGATTGATTTAATACTTCTGTAATTCATCTCAAAAGAGTTTGAGAAGAGATGCGGATATAATATGTTTTTAACTGGGAGAGTATAATTTATTATTAGGATTTATATTACGACTTCTTTCCGAAATTGTCTTACTTTAGAATAGGGATAGAAAAAACCTACCGGTTATAACCTAAAACCGGTTTATTACTCCACAATAACCGGTTTTTCGGTTGTTTTTTGTCCCGGTTATAACCGGTTTTTCTTTTTAAAGTAATAACCGGTGAAAAATTGAATAAGTTACCTCTGAAAAAAAAATGAATTCAGAGAAAAATGGAGAAGCTTTTTTATTATGGGGTTCATATATAATATTCCACCTTCATATATTTACAGAGAAACGTCTTTAAGCTGATATCCATAAGCTAGATATCTAGTACTTATATTATTCTTCGAATGTTTAAATCGACTGTCATTTCATCAGTGTGTCAAAGTTGTGGCTTACTATCAATATAGAGCACAAATCTCATGATAATTAGCAGGAAAAACATAGGAGATCAAATCTACGTCAACCCAACCCCAGTAGAGATAGTGATGAACCACAGCTACCTCGACACCTTAATAAATGAAGACTGGACCGACAACCAGGATATATGAGCGCTTATCGAAAAAGCAAGATTCACCTTCCTTCAACTGGATGAGGGCCTCCTTCAAGAGCCCCAACCTCGCTGTTGGTTTAAAAGTAAGAATGCAGCGATGGTATGTATTTTCTGTCCTTTTTACGGTATTGAACAGTGGATCTTGAATGAAGATATGTGCAGAAAATTGGAAGCATTTGAGAAGTTGCTATATCGGAAAATACTTAAGATCTCGTGGACGGATCGAGTTATAAATGAGGAGGGCTTCAGAACAATGAAGAATAACCACGACCACCATCAAATCTCGAAAACTACAATATTTCGGACACATTATCAGAAATGAATCCAGATATGCCCTGCTATAGCCATCTTGAACTATTTATATATCAATTGATTATCTTGATATCGATATATTCTTTCAATAGTATCAATATCAATAATATTGATACCGGTTCTAACAGGTAGTAATAGACTATACCATAGTTTCGCGGGAAACAAGAACTAGAATCAAAGATATTAGAGTAAAGAGAAGCTTTGAAATAAGTAGTGATCATTATTTATTAGAAGGAAAAATTAAACTAAGCAGAAACGAAGTTGATAATACTCAGGAACCTACAATAAACTACAACGGAAGAATTAGGACATACAAACTAAGGAATATGGAAACCAGGAATAAGTACATATGTAATAGAAACAGAAAAAGAGTTTGAACAGATTGATAAAAGTGAAAATATAAACAATGTGGAAGTTAAATGGACTATATTTAAAGAAATACTCTTAACAATGGCAGAAAACGTTTGTGGATTTACAAGAAGAAACAACAAGAAAAGCAGACGAGCTGGTGGAATGCAGATATTAAAAAAGAAGTGAAAGAGAAGAAACGTTTATGGAAAATGTATCTACAAAACAGAAATCAGTTGGTCTACGGTAAATATAAAGACCAAAGACACAAAGTTAAAACAATGGTCAAACAAGAAAAACAAAATGCATGGGAAGATTTTGGGAAAAGTGTGGAAGAAAATAGAATCCATAATAATAAATTTTACCGAGTCCTAAAAAATATGAGAACGGAACCACAAATGAAGCTGCAGCAGGTTAAAGATCGGAATGGGAATATAATAACTGAAGAAGACCACATTATAGAAAGATGGATAGAATATTTTATGGAACTTTTAAGCAATGAGAAGACAACAGCAGGCAGCAAAATAGTAACGACAAACAATACAACCACAGAAGAACAAGATGTAATTGGTGACAATAAAATACAAATGGATGAAGTGGAAGATGCCTTAACCCAACTAAAAGTAGGCAATGCTGCAGGTATAGATGGATTAGATGCCGAGTTGTTGAAATATCTGGGAGAATTGGGCAAAAAGGAACTTTATGAACTGTTAAACCTAACATGGAAAACTAAAAAATACAGAGTGACTGGAACACGGCTATAATATTGCCTATACACGAAAAAGGAGATTCGAGAGAATGTGGAAATTGCAGAGGCATATCTTTGCTATGTTCAACATTAAAATTCTACGAAATTATCCTAAAGCTGAAGCTACGGAATTTAGTCGAGCCTAGATTAGCAGATATTCAAAGTGGGTTTAGGCCAGCACATAGCGTCCAGGACCATATCTAAACTCTACAGCAGATCATCGAAAAGCCATACTAAAGGATGAAACGGTATATTTAGGATTCCTAGATATGAAAAAAGCTTTTGACTTGGTAAGCAGAGAAGGAATATGGCAAAGCTTGACAAAGAAGGAAGTGGATATGGAACTGATAACCACAATCCAGAGTTTGTATTCCAATACCATAAAGCAGATAAGAACAGGCAATCTTATTTCCAGCAAATTTATGAATAACGACGGAGTCAGACAAGGTGGGGTATTGAGCCCCCTACTGTTTATCTGTGTAATAGACGAAGTAATTAAAAAGTGCTGGCCAAAAACAAAAAAATATACCATAGAATGCAGAAACCTACAACAAATAAAAATGGAAGCCAGCTGAACAGACGGGGTCGTAAATTGTAAGTTTTTGAATTCCCTGTTGTCTTCTTTGCTTCAGAATCTCCATCTGGCTTGCAATTTTTAGAAGCCATGACGGTGTTACCAGGAAAATGGACCAATAAATTTTCAATTAAAAATCTTTTAGTAATATGTTTAATATTTTTCAATATTATTAATGTTTCTCTATTAGGTTGAAAACTTTGCCTTTCAGCTGCCAGATGACGCTAGTTGCCTACTCCATAAACGTCAGTTGCAATTCGGGGAGAAGCTTTCGTAGTTTTGTCACTTCGGGCAGAGAGCAGCAGACCTACGCCTCTCTGATGATGACTCCAAATAGAGTCGAAAATCTTCGATTTAGAATGCTGGTTTGCGCTCCCTGTTCTAAGTGAAAAATAAGATACTTTTGCCTTCACATTGCAACTGAATAAAAATGAAATTTTTATTTTATTTTTAAATATAAATATAAATTTTGTATGTGGTTTGAAATTTAAATAGTAAGCATTAAGTCAACAATTATTTTCTCCAAGATAATAATACAGTAACTTTATTTTACAACTTTTTATCTAAATTTGAAATATGATTAATTTTAGAGATTAACGAAACCCAAAGTATAAACCAGTTTTTATGCAAAGTCGCGCAGACCTCCCTTTCATCACGTATAAAAGCCCTCGTGTTGTACTTCACATATCTATAAAAACAATAATTAAGACTTCTTCTCCCAACAAACTGCTCGCAGCGATTACAAACATGTAGAAGAGCGAATCGTCACCAACACACACAAAGACTAATGGAGTCATTATTCAACCCTTCTTTACCAAAATATCTTGCAAGGGCGCATTTCACATAAAAAACAGATTTTACTAACCTAAATAACGGTATAATATAACGGGAAAATCGCGTATTATGTTATACTAAATCTCACTTTTATCTGTTGAAAAAATTAATGTTTTTAATATAAAGTATAAAACATCTTTTTAATTTGGCGTTTAAAAAATGCTCCTTTTTTTATTTTTTGAGTGGTTTCTAAATATGACATTTACGAAGAGATATTTTAATTTTATTTCAAATCACAACATCAATTTTGTATTAAAATTAAACAGAACATTATTATTAAAATATTATTTGGTATTATACACGTATGTCCAAAAGTTTGCAATTACTGGAACATTTCATCTTTTTATTGATTTTTATATAAAACTCTTCTGAATAGTTAAACATCATTTTGCTTCACTTCTTATAAATACCTACTAAATAAATCTCAAAACCAGATAGACGATATATGCAAAAAAATGATTTAATCTCTTGTAGTGAAAAACTTACAATGTACAACTTACATTTAAAAATAAATTAGTATGGATAAAAATAATTTTAAATCAAACTAATAAACTAATTTTCTCCATTGGCCTGTATACATGCCTGTAGGCGATTTGGCATGCTGTCGATTAACTGGTCGAGCTGGGCTTGCGTAATTCTCTCCCATTCTTCACGAGCAGCATCTTTTAATTCTCGAAGTGTAATAGGGGGATTGTTTCGCTCCTTGATGCGTGTTTCGAGAATGTCTCAAGCATGTTCAATGATGTTCATGTCGGGGGAATTCATGGGCCACTGTAATCTAGATATTCCTACTTCTTTTAGAAAGTTTTGTACTGCTGCTGTTCGATGGAGAGGTGCGTTGTCATACATAAATACAAATCGATCACCTACTGCCCCTCGGAATAGAGGCACAACAGGATTTAAAACTTCCTTGATGTATACAGCACCAGTGACTCTTCTCTCCAGAACCAGCAGTGGCGTCCGTGTACACTCATAATACCACCCCAAACCATAGTACTGCCACCTTCAAATAGGACACGCGGTTGGGCTGTTTCTAGGCGGGTTTGTCGTCCTGGGGCCCTCCAAACCAGTATTCTTTGCAAATCAGAAACCAAGCCAATTTTTGATACATCAGAGAACATCACGTTATTCCAGTTAGGACCATGATGCACCATTTCTCTACCCTATTGCTACCTTACTATTTTGTGTTGGTAGGTTAGTAAACATTTACATTTACTCTGCGTGTTATTGTTTGCCGTGAAATATTCAGTGCTTGAAGCCTTTCAATTTCTCTGGATATACCACCTTTAGATTCCAGACGACTTCTTTGACCTATTAATGTTATCTGCCGGTCTTGTGCTGCTGTTGTACATCGACTTCTACCACTTCTGGGGTGATCCTTCTCGTCATTTGTATCTTGGAATTTTTTTTTAAATCTATTTGTGTTTTCTGTATTACTGAAAGTCCAAGGTCATATTGGGTAAAAGATAATTTTGGTAGTAGTTATAGAAGTAACTCATCTTTTATTATACCTTTTCCTCACAAATATATTCAGAGCACATCATAAAACATGCCTTTTGATGAAACTGATGTGGTGCCAAGTTCTGGTAGTAGTCCAAACATTCGTTCAACTAGTAATGAAACTGTACAAATCAACAATAGTAATGAACCTAATGACATTGTAGTGCGCTCTGGTAAAACTGTAAAAAACCTTCGAGGTTTAGTGATTATGTTTGTTAAAAGGGGTAAGTAAGCCTAACAACCACTAAAGGCTATTTAGTTATCCGAGAGCTAGCAAAAGTTATCCAGGATAAAAGCTACTCAATCCTATCGACGGGATCACTGACATATTGGCCAACCGATCCAAATTAAACAAGTTTTGATTTATCATCAGATCATAGTCCCATAATTGCCACAATTAGCACAACGGTGATAATCAAAAAACCAACACCTCGACTGCATAGCTCCAAAACAAACTGGGACACATACCGACAAGAACAGGAAGTAAATCTACTAGTGAGATTGCAAACTCCCGAAAAAATAGAAATAGAAACTAGTAATCTAATCAACTTACTTAAAAATGCTGCCAAAGAGTCTACTACTCAACCTGGAAAAAAAAATTTTCAACCAACATTCCTCTTGAAATTAAAAGACTACTAGCAGAAAAACGAAAAGCCAGACCAATTTGGCAAAGAACTCACAGACCAGACGACAGGACAATTTATAATAACAAAACTAGAAACTTAAAACAGCTCTAGAACAGATGAGAAACAACTTATTTGAAAACTATGTATCAAACCTTTCGCGTCAAGATAACTCTATCTGGAAACCAATCAAAAACAAAAATAAACCAATAAATACTTCACCTCCAATTCGGAAAAACTCAATACCACCAGGACCATGGGCAAAAAGCAACAAAGAAAAAAAGTGTTATCAAATTAACTCATATAATATGTAATTCTGATTGTTAATAAATGCTTACAAAAAAAAGGCGGTAAAGGGGGAGATGTCACAAGTAAGCATATCAAGTGGCATTTAATAAGAAGTTTGGCAACAGTGTGCTTGTCTGTGTCAACACACACACATCTGCCGACTTATGGAACGTCACTAGCCATGCTACGAACAAGATGTATATGTAACGTATCGTATAAATGTATTTTATTTTTAAGATACTTTAATAAATCTTCTTCTTCTTCTTCTTTTTCTTCTTCTTCTTCTTCTTTCTAGAATGATCGCCCATGCTAGTAGGATACTGTCTGTTCATTGCCATCAAGTCTTCCCCGGTCGATGAGGTCCAGCATTCTTGCTATCGTTTTGGTGGTCTATCCTCTGGTCTTTTACCTACTGGGATATTCGTTTTTGCTCCTAACGAGTCTGCTGTCCTCCATTCTCTTTATATGTTTGTTCCAATATCTTCGTCTCTGTCTGACCCACCTTCCTATGTCCTGTATTCCACAGTTTTGTCTGATGTATTCACTTCTAATTCTGTCACGTAGAGTTTTGCCTTGTGTACTTCTTAGTGTTCTCATTTCAACGCTTCTCATCATTTGTAACGTTCTATTTGTGTCTGGTCTTGTTTCTGCTACATATGTTATAACAGGTGTTATTGTTATTTGTTTTCAATAAATAAAGTTGGTAGAGCTATCCATATTTATTTATAACATATTTTAATGTTAAATGTTAAATACTTTTAAGATCTTTTACAACAGTTGTTAATAGTACAGGCGAAGCAACAAAGCAATAAAAAGCCCAAAATCTAAGAATTTTGTGCAGTAAGATGAATCGTCATGCAAATTTTTGCATTCGATGCAGTAGAGTGTCAGGAAAGTTTGTGAACTAAATTGATCTCCGGCAGATGAAAATTTCAATAAGAAAAATGCATTCAAATTGCATTTCGAAAAGATGGAAAATGAAAAATTTGTCGTGTTGGTACTTAAGGGACGGTAAAAGGGCCAACTCTCGAACTTAGGAAAAACACTGAATCTACACTATACTTTTATTTAAAGATACAACGTCCATAAGCGTAGGGCTTAAGGAGGTGTTGTTTCATGGGGTAGTCGTTCTGACACCCACCTCGAACAATGCTAACTATAGTAATAATCCCTACTTAACCCCTCCTAGGGCTCTTTATATCTTCTTTTATCTTGGACTTTGAAATTAGATTATACGTGAGTAACGATGCTTATTCGCAAGGTTACCCAAACAAACTACATCAATTTGCTACATTTTCAACCTTCGTTTTTTTTTGGTTATTACAGAAACAAAACCTCTTCAACGACCTACTTATGTTTAAATTATATACATTTTAGAATACATATTATATTATAAAGTAAGGGCTTTTTCCCTTACTGTACAAATTTATAACTCAGGAAATACTGACGGAAATAAGTTATTTTTTTATACTCGGGGGTTTTGGACATCGTGGAACACCAATTTCATCTCAGCGATGGACTCCAAGGTACCTGGTGCCCAGGGTGGAAGTCGTCGCCTGGAGTTTTATTTTATAATCAAAATCAATCAATAACCATTACTCGGGAATTTGGTGTTCAACCACCTCCAAAACCCCCTAGAATAAAAATTAAACTCATTTCCGTCAGTACTTCCTGAGTTATAAATTTTTATTTTTCATGTCTTCTAGATGCAATTTTAATGCATTTTTCGTATGGAAATTTTCATCTGCAGGAGATCAATTTAGTTCACAAATTTTCTTGACACACTCCTGCATCGAATGCAAAAATTGCATGACTCTTACTGCACAAAATTCCTAGGTGTAATGTTTCGTTTCCTCGCCTAGTAAGTAAATGTGTAATTAGATTATGTAATAATCTTGTATAATAATAATGAGATAAAACGTACATACCATAATAACCAAATATTGTATACAAACATTTTTTTAAAGTGCCAAAGAAATTAGACTGTACTGTATCCCAAAATAGATCTTTTGTTGCGTTCCAGAAATATAAGTTGTGACTTACCTAAAACACGTTAGGCATTGTGAGTTCTGTAAAATGAAAACCGAGTAAAGTTTTAGCGTTGTTTTATCTCAGGAACGATAAACAAATTTGTTGTGGTGTTATTTTAAAGTGACTTTTACTGTTTTTTAAGATCTGCTTGATAGCAAGCTGAGGATATTTTTAAAGACTGTAAGTTTTAATTGTATTTAATTTACGTATTTAAGTAGAAAATTTCAGCCTTTCAAATAGATCAAAAAACCGTAGTTAGCGTAGGCTATGCAATAAAAATTACCTTGGATTGGAATTTTAGTTAGTTCCACTGAGTAGCACATTAGACCAGGGCGGATCTGTAAAAATATTAGTACATTTGGACGTTGAGAGGTGACTCAAATTTTTTTGCAGAAATTGCTTGAAAATAACTCAAATAATAATATTTGAGTTATCCTCCCTCTCAAAAAGGTCCGGAACATTGTTTAAATAATCAAAATGTCAAAAAATGAAGGAAAAATTCGATTTTTTTCTTAGTTTTTTGATTATAACTTTAAAAGTATTCATTTTCGAGAAAAGTTGTACTGACATAAAAGTTGCATAATTAAATTTCCTACAACATAAAATTGGTTATAAATTTAAAAAATAGTCACCCTTGTTGCAAAATAGCAATAATTGCGAAAAGACTATACAAAAACAAGTATTCGCATTTTACGTTTTTTCAACCATTTATGCTAAACTTAGGACCTTCATATTTCACTCAGAAAAACTTTATGATACACTAAAACAATACTGTAAATTTCATTAAGATCGGTTCAATAAATTTTGCAAAATAAATTTTGCAATCCAGCTTTCGCAAAAAAAAAATCGTTTTTTCAAAATGTTACAGGACTGAAAATAAAGCAGATAGCAAGTTGAATTTTTTTTTGCACATAGAAATGTACTGTACCTTTTATTTTCAATTTGCAAAATTAAAATCGATTAACTGCCACGGTGTCAGGAATTTTTTTAAATAAACATTAATTATTGGTGCTACGCGCAGGACAGCGGATAGTTTGCTCTGATTGGGCATTTCAATGACCTTTAATAATGATTGATACATTTTAATTTTTATTACATTTCGATATAAATAAATAAATTTGTTTATTGCAAAATAAAAACACATACTTTATCCTTTAAAATAACACCTTTTTTAGCAAAAACTTTCTTTGTTCATATATTTTAACTTAGAGAATAAAAGTTTATTATTTTTAAACATATGCAATTGTTTAAACAATATTTCACAAACAATAATAAAATTAGTTTGATTTTTGTGGAATTAAAATATTAAAATACAACAAAATATAGAGTAAGAAAATAATATATTAGATAAAGATTAGAAGAAATTTTGGTGAAAATCAACTAGTGTGAATCGAACACTGCTGTCCTGCGCGTAGCACCAAAAATTAATGTTTATTTAAAAAAATTCCTGACTCCGTGGTAATTATTCGATTTTAATTTTGCAAATTGCAAATAAAAAGTACAGTACACTTCTATAAGCAAAAAAAAATCAACTTACTATCTGCTGTATTTTCAGTCCTGCAATTTTTTTAAAAAATGAATTTTTTTTGCGAAAGCTGGATTGCAAAATTTATTTTGCAAAATTTATTAAACCGATCTTAATGAAATTTACAGTGTTGTTTTACAATATCATAAAGTTTTTCTGGGTAAAATATGAAGGTCCTAAGTGTAGCATAAATGGCTGAAAAACGTAAAATACGAATACTTGTTTTGGTATGGTTTTTTTCGCAAGTATTGCTATTTTGCAACAAGGGTGACTATTTTTTAAATTTTTAACCAATTCTATATTGTAGGAAATTTAATTACACAACTTTTATCTCAGTAAAACTTTTCTCAGAAATGAACAGTTTTAAAGTTATAATCAAAAAACCAATAAAAAAATCGAATTTTTCCTTCATATTTTGACATTTTGATTATTTAAACAATGTTCCGGACCATTTTGAGTGGGAGGATAACTCACATATTATTATTTGAGTTATTTTCAAGCAATTTCTGCAAAAAAATTTGAGTCACCTCTCAACTTCCATCTCAAAACAGATAAGCCCTGGACTACATAATGTCAATACAAATATACATAACTTAATATGCTTATATATTCTTTTATAAATTATACTTCTTTAGGATTGGGAGAAAACGTACATGTGCGCGAATTCTTCAAAAATTTTTAGCCCTACGCTCAGACGAATGACAGCGGATACGTTATACGTTTGCTCTGATTTTGCATTCCAATGACCTGTCAAAAGCTATTTAATATGGCGACTGTGGGCAAATAAATGTTTTGTTTTAGTTTTTACTGTTGTGAGAACAGCGACAAAACTAAGTTGTAGTGACTTTTTAAATAGTTTTTAAAAGCAACAGGTACTTAAATGTAAATGTTTTAGTATTGTAATAAAAAATTATATACCTATTTGGAACATGTAAAATTTAGTAGTGCTTCGATTCACACAATTTGATTTCCAACAAAATTTCTACCAATATTCATCTAATATATTGTTTTCTTATTATATATTTTGTATTTTAATATTTTATTTCTACAAAAATCAAACAAATTTGAAAAATTCAGACAATAAGCAAATATGACCAGCTGTCAAAAAGTTTAAAACATACAATTATTGGCGTGTCTAATTGGGTGCATTTTAACCTGATTAACAATGTGCAATGACTCACAACCTAATATACACGGGTTCGATCCCCAATGCAAATTTTTTTCTTTATTTTTTTTTGTACATTTTATGATTATAAGTATACCTATACCACAGAATTATTAACTATAGTTAATAATTCTGTGCCTATACTATATATAAAAAATTCTTTAGAAAATACATATTTAGCTAAAATTTTTGCCAACAACTGTTCCGAAATCATTTCTTTGTGGCATTTTCAATGTGTTTGTGTGTGTTTTATTGGCATGGTTTCATCAACCAAGTGGGACAGTCAATTTGTTTTGAGTTCTCTCATTACAAAAGATAGGGTTAGTATGTACATTTAAAACTATTTTATTGTATTTTTTAGTTAAATGTTAGTACATTAAGTGTTATAAACTTAGAAGTTCGTTACTGTTTTGTGTTTTAATTAATAAAAAAAAATTGAAGTTAATCTTCTTTAGGACGGATTGGGAAAATTGTTGAGAGTGAATTTTTATAAAAACGGTAGCATTAAGTAAGCGCCCGGGGTAAAATGAAGTTAGTTGATAAACGTTTCAACTTGTATGGGTCACCGACTGCTTAGGAAAAACTCATGTAGCCTTACTTTTTTTTAATTTTTGGTATTATTTGGGGTATTAAAATTAGTTTAATATTTAAATAACAATACAATTAAACTGTTTAACCTTCGGATGACCAAGGGAGATAAATTTGGACCCAATGTATGTTTCTATTTAATAAATTCAGAAGTATTTTCAATTTTAAACTCATTTTTTATTTAACTTTAATATCATTCTAGATACCCTCATATTTTGTAAAAAAAATGGAGGGGTAAAAAGCACATGGAGGCACTGCAATAATAGTTAGTAATAAACTAAAGCACTACTAAATACAAAAACATGAATGCGACTATCTACAGGCCACCAGCATTTTTGTGGAAGATCAACTAGGCCCACTAACAGTATCAGCTATATACTGTCCGCCAAAGCACAATAACAAAACGGAACAGTTTGAAACATTCTTTAAAATATTAGGAAATAGATTTATAGCAGGAGGAGATTTTAATTCTAAGCATACCACCTGTGATCCAGAATTATTACCACAAAAGGCAGAGAACTTCTTAAAGCTATAAACGCGACCAATGCAAATTACCTCACCACAAGGGAACCAACTTACTGGCCTGCCGACAATGCAAAAATACCTGATCTACTCGATTTCTATATAGTTAAAGGAATTAATATTAAATTGGCAAAAGTAGAATTTTGTTACGATCTACCCTCTGACCACTCTAGCGTAATCGCGACATGGTATGCCAAATAACAAACAGTACTAAACAACCATCACTATACAGTAACAAAGCAGACTGGAGCATTTTCAAGACTAAACTAGATGAACTAATTGACATAAACATCCCTTGAAAACAGAAATTGACATCTACGCAGCAGTAGAAAATCTTCAGAAATCTATACAAGAAGCTGCTTGGTATGCTACCCCTGACTGCTACCAAACAGAATTTAAAGAGCATTGCCCAACTGTAATAAAGGAAATGATTGCTAGAAAGAGAAAAATAAAGGAAGAGTGGCGAAGGAAAAAGAACACCTGAGAACAAGACGAAATTAAATAAGATCACCAAGGAAATTAAACTACAATTGCATAATATCAAAAATAATAAAATACAAGAATATCTTACAGGTTTATCAGCAAACGCAGATAGTGAATATTCCCTTTGGAAGGCCACGAGAAAAATCAAACACCCGAAACAACAAATACCACCAATACAAAACCAAGAGGGAAACTGGTGTAGAAATAATAAGGAAAAAGCCGAAGCATTTGCAGATCACCTCACTAATGTATTCCAGCCACATCCCATGGAAGACGGCGACACAGAGGAAGAAATAAATGACTTCCTGGAATCGCCCTACGGGTCTAGGACGTTTCATCGCCGCCGTTTCGATGCCGCCAGTTCGATGCCGATGCCGGCCGATTCATCGCCAGTCAATTAATCGCTATCTGATATATTTACGAATTTTCGACAGTTACAATTATTAGTTATTTTTAGTATTAATTAGGAATTCTAGGAAATGCGAGATATGACGGCGATGAAATGGCCTGGCGATGAACCGGCGGCATCGAAACGGCCGGCGATGAACCGGCGGCATCGAAACGTCCCATTCCGTGCCCTACCAGATGGACTTACCTATACAAAAAATCACCACTAAAGAAGTTAGAAATATAATCTAGCATGAAATCAGTCTAAAAAAAGCTCCAGGGTATGACCTGATCAACGGGAAAGTACTTCAGCAATTGACATGCACAGGTCTGAAAATGATAACGCAAGTATTTAATGCAATATTTAGGCTAGGTTACTACCCAGAACAATGGAAAGTTGCTCAAATTATTCTCATACCTATGCCAGGGAAAAATAAAACTCAGGTGACTTCATACAGACCAATAAGCCTGCTACCTGTTCTATCAAAAATCTTGGAAAAACTTCTCCTTAAACAATTATCCTCAGTTATAGAAGAAAGGAAACTAATTCCACAACACCAATTTGGGTTCAGAACACAACACGGAACGATAGAACAGGTACATAGACTGTTAAAACACATCAGAAGTGATCTAGAAAATAAAAGGTATTGTTCTGCTGCATTCCTGGATATTGGTCAGGTCTTCGACAAGGTATGGCATGCTAGTATGATCTTTAAACTAAAGAAAAACCTTCCCCATCCTTTTTATCAAATCCTAAGAAGCTATATTTCCAACCGACATTTCCTAGTCAAGCAGGATAACGAATACACAAGCCTAAGAACAATAAAAGCCGGAGTACCACAAGGAAGTGTCTTGGGACCGATATTGTACTTGCTCTACACTGCTGACCTACCCACAAGTAACAGAACAACGTGTGCAACTTTTGCTGATGACACTGCTGTACTAGCCTCTCACCATGGTCCAAATACAGCATCCAGAACCCTTTAGAAAGACCTTAAAAATATACAAAGATTGCTTAAAAAATGGAAGATAAAGAGCGAATGAGAGTAAATCCATCCATGTAACCTTCACCATGAAAAGACAAACATGTCCATCTGTAACACTAAATGAAACGCAACTCCCACAAACCGATAGTGTCAAGTACCTAGGAATCCATCTTGATAGGAGATTAACTTTCCAAAAACATATTTTTACAAAAAGAAAACAACTAGGAATAAAATTCCGAGAAATGTACTGGATCATCGGTGATAAATCTCAACTATCTCTTGAAAACAAACTGCTGATATATAAAACTATATTAAAACCAGTGTGGGCCTATGGTATCCAATTGGGAGACAGCCAGTCAAACTAACCTAGAAATACTGCAGAAATTCCAGAACAAAGTCCTTAGAACAATGCTGAATGCCCTTTGGTACGTGCCAAACTATGTGATAGAGCAAGACCTCAATGTTCCATCCATAAAAACAGTAATAACAGAATATTACAAAAAATATTCCAAGAGACTAGAATCTCATCCAAACGAGTTAGCCAGCAACCTCACTGATGACCACAATGATGTACGACGCCTGAAGAGATTCAAAGTAGTGGACCTAGCAAGAAGATTCGAATAATCTGTGATAACTAAACTTATTTTAATTTGTTTTAATTTAATTTATGTAAAGAGGGTGATCATTGGATCTCCCTCTACAGGTCAAATTTTCAATTTTTGTCAAATAATTTACCTAATGTTGTTAGTTGAGGACAGATTGTAAATATTACAACATTAAAAAAAAATTTTTAAACTCATTTTTTATTTAACTTTAATATCATTCTAGATACCCTCATATTAAAAAAAAAAATCCCTATATTTTACGAAAAAATTTTTTTTCTGAATTTGGGGTCAAAGCCGAACTCCTTGGGGTCTTCCATGTTCCAATTTTATATTAAGTAAATACCGTCTATTATGTGGAATTGTTTGTAAGAAACATTACAATATTGAAAAAAAGTTGTTTGTTAAACCTGTGGCGACGTAAATTAGTGTATATTTCAAAATTTCTTTAGTTCTATGTTCAAAATGATGATTCCTGTTTTGGTTCAGTTGTGATTGAAATATGTTTTACTAATGTTTATTTATCATTTATTGATACAATACTAATGTTAAAATTACGAATACATTATTTTATTTCTTAAAACAACTTATTTCTTTTGTCAATTGTTATTTTTGACCTGGGGTCATGTTTTACCCCGTTCGTCATCCGTGTAACAAAAAAAGGTTGGTCATCGGAAGGTTAGGTAATATATTTTTCCACCTACCTCTACCGAAAGTATACTTTTCCGGACCTGATTGTAGGGAGCAAAGTTGTACTTTTCCTCCCTAGGGAGGAAAATATTTTTCCTCCCTAGGGAGGAAAAGTAAAAGTGACGTCATTCATGAAATATAACTTATTGACGCCCTGTACAATATCTATTTTCTATTACGTAAGTATCTATACATTTAACGTTTATTTATAAAACAGAATTATTTTGCAGAATGGTAAAAAACAGTAAATTGTTATTTTGATTTAACAATGTTTACATTAATAATTTGACTTATATTTGACAGTTGACAGTTATATTGTACCTACTTGCTAGTTTTAGTTCTAATAAATTTTGTTGGTTAGTTACATAAATAAATTAAGTAAAAATAAAAAAATGACTTGTTATTTGAGGAAGGTGGAAAAACCATATGTATAACATGGGAGTAAAGTGCCTTTTCCTCCCTTGAATGATTACTGCCCTCCGCTACGCGTCGGGCAGTAAACTTCATTCTCGGGAGGAAAAGTAGCACTTTCCTCCCTTGTTATACAAATAGCTATATTTCGTTAAAATCATCATAATAGAAGCATAACTTCTTACGTGCGTACAAAGTACACACACTCGTTTTTTTAACACACATTTATTATTATTTACATTTATTGCTCGGCAACTATGGCCACTCGCACGGGGGGCGATTACAAACAATATTACAGAGGTATAATAGAACTAATAAGTTACCCTAATATAGTAGCATTAAGTTGTCACAATAATATCATATAAAAATGGTTTAGAGTTTATGATACAGCGATACTTTAAAAAAAAACTGAAGAACTTTGTCTATTTGGTTGGAGTCACTGAGTATATCACATAGTTGCGGTTTGAGTTCTAACTGTCGTCTTACTGTACTGAATTTATGACATTCGGTAAGAATGTGTTTGACTGTTAGGTAGCACTGGCATGTTTGACAGTTAGGCCGGACATCTGATGTCATTAGGAAGCTGTGTGTTAGTTTGGTATGGCCTATACGGATTCTTCTTATAATTGTAAGGTCTTGTCTAGAAAGTCCCGTGGGTCCAGTGTATAGATGCTTATGCAATGACGGCTGGATTGCACTCAATGAAGTATTTAAAGAGCTCCAGTGGGTTTGCCATAATCTCCTGGTGAATCTGTACGCTTGTGTTTTTAAGTTTTTGGTAATCTGGATATGCGTTGTTGACGTGGTATCTGTTGAAGCAGTTTTAGCATGTTGATCTGCGAGTTCATTGCCAGGTATACCAATATGAGACCGAATCCATATGAAGGTCAGCTTAGTGTTTAATGTAGAAAGGTGGTGGTAACAGTGATGGATATTTTGAACAAGGGGGTGATCGGTAAATAATTCCTGAAGGCATAATAAGGAAGCTAGAGAGTCTGTACAAATGGCAACATTAATGTTCGGGAGGTTAATATGCTTAACAGCCTGTAAAATACTATATAATTCTTCAGTATGTACGCTACACAAAAGAGGAATAAAAGAAGCACAAATGAGATTGTTTCTAGTGGTGACTAAACAGCCAACGCCTAAGTCACTTTTGGAAGCATCGGTGTAAAAAACTTGATTAAAGTGGTTATTGAACACACATTTAAAAACATTTTGTTTAACTAATGATACCACAATAATAATTCAATTGGAACGTACACAAATATTTGGCGAAGATTAAGGGAACAAAAACCCCATAAAAATTTTATTGGGGGCACAAATTTCACTTTTATTTTTTTTAAGATGCTCCTACTATAAGAATTCCACATGTCTATTTTCAATAAAAAATCTCTAATAATTTTCGATATATTGGAAAAAATCGATATTCATTTTGTAAATTCAAAAGCATGTAACTTTTTTTATGTGCACATTTGTACTAAGGTAGGTAAGTTAGGTTCAATCGAACTATGTATTTTTGGTCCCAGAATATGCGATTTAATTTATCACCTGCCTTTTTGTTACATCATGAATAATGAGAGTTATTGCAAAGGTATTTTACGTCTTACTGTAATAAAAGACATATACGCCTGTGCAGTATTGCATCCTTAATTTTGTCCTGTAATAAAATACAGTGCATAAAATTTTAGGAAAATACAAGACAAAGATTTAAAGATCCCTTATTTTAATGTAACGTGTCCAATATGTATCCAATAGACATGTCGGTTGTTTCGATATATATTAATTTGGCTAGTCTTTACTATAGCTATGCTATTCAAGCTTAAAATGTACCTCTTTGTTACGTTGTTCTAAGATATGCAATAGGCTAATGGGCAACTGCAAGACTTGCAAGACTCTTGCTTCAAGACCAAGACCAAGACCGGGAGCGCAATACCAAGACCAAGACCAAGACAAGGCGTACTGGCGCAACACCAAGACCAAGACTGTCTAAGTCTCGTCTTGGTCTTGCATTTGGGCAACACTACATGGAAACTGTCTATCTCTTTTAACCAAACGCATGTCACTGACAAAGATGGCTAGACCACTCAATCCTATGTCGACGTTACACCCCAATGCATTGAGTGGCATATCCCTAGCCAAGTCTATCCTTTTACATGTCTCTGGTTTTTCAACGGTTATTGCTTCAAACAGAAAAAACCGGTTACAACCGGGACAAAAAAACAACCGGTAAAACCGGTTGTTGCGAATTAAAAAACAGGTTTTAGGTTATAACTGGTAGGTTTTTCCCATACCTATTTCCGAATCAGAAAGCCGACGCCGAGTCGGTCTAACTAAATTTTTCGTATTTAATTGGGTCTGTCCAAAGTGCACTAACGCACTGACAACTAAATACGAATAATAGTTCGCACACCGACTCGGTGCTGGCTGTCTGACTCAGAAACCAGCGTGCACTATGGACGCGCCCTTAAACCTGTAACATATTAAAAAATCACTTAAATCGGACTAATAGTTTAAGAGACTCGAGACATCAAAAATTACCCATTTTTAAGGTGGGCAGTTAATTTTGCCGATGAGTGTATAATATTATATTACTACACACACCGGCAAAATTAGCCGAACACCTTAAAAATGGTACATGTTTGATGTCTCGAATTTCCTAAACCAGTGGTCCGATTTGAGTGATTCTTTTAGCATGTTATAGCCTTATTATTTAAGAATATCGTTGTAATAATATTGTTGCTAGACAGCTAAATATCATTTTATACCGGGTGTAACAATAATACTGTGTTTTTTCTTAAAGTTTGGAACACCCTGTGGAATATTCTAGCACATATAAAATATTCAAATTAAAACTCGATTATAGTCTTATGCTTTCTTAACAACTTCTTTTTTAATTCATTTGCTTCTGTTGGAAAATAAAAAAGTTATGGGCTTTAACAACTAGCCATGTTTTTCATCGATAAATCCTCATAGTAGGGGAGGAAAGTATGCTAAATTTGCAGTTACTCGAGCGTTATGGGTACCTATTGGATTGTGAATAGTATGTGCTAAAACCAGAAAAAGGTTAAGTTAAGTTTTCTATATATTGGGGGACTTTTCATTTTTTAATTTATTTTCCATTTGAAACAATGGTTTTTCCGATTATAGCGCCATTTATCCATAATTTAAAGAACTGTTGCGAATAAAAGTTGCTTATTTTTACGTCAAGAATCCAAATTTTCAATAAAAATTGGGAGCTCCTATTTAAGATTTTAAAGTAACCCCCCACCTCCGTGGGGGGACGTGTTTGGTGCCATTCGATAGATTCTTGAAAAATATTGAATACGTGTATTTTGCAGTTTTACGACCTGATGTTCATTTCGCGAAATATCGTATGTAAAATTTTTAATTTACCCCCCAAGCGAATAGATTTTTAATAGTTAAGAACTAATATATGGTATAGGTATATTAACAGGATACAAGCTTTCTCCCCATGTGATAGTCTGACGCGCTCGAGTAACTGAAAAAATCCCCGCTAGGGCTCCCCTACCATCATTATCTGCTTAGTTTAATAAACAAGCCTAAAGTAATTCAATAGAGGTATTAAATAAATTAATTAATAAGCCATGTCACAATGACGACCTCCCGTGGATTTCAGCTGAACTAGTTGAACATTAGATCGAAAAACTGCAAAATACACGTATTCAATATTTTTGAAAAATCTATCGAATGGCATCAAACACGCCCCCCCATGGAGGTGGGGTGGAGAATTTAATTTAAAATCTTAAATAGGAGCCCCCAATTTTTATTGCAGTTTTGGATTCTTTCCGTAAAAATTAGCAACTTTTATTCGACACATTTTTTCGAATTATTGATGGATCGCGCTATAATCTAAAAAAAAAGATTGTTTCAAATGGAAAATAAATTAAAAAATGGAAAGTCCCCCAATGTATAGAAAACTTAACTTAACCTTTTTCTGGTTTTAGCACATACTATTCACAATCCAATAGGTCTCCATAACGCTTAAGTAACTGCAAATTTAGCATACTTTCCTCCCCTACTATGAGGATTTATTGATGACAAACATGGCTAGATGTTAAAGCCCATAACTTTTTTATTCTCTAACATAAGCAAATGAATCAAAAAAGAAAATGTTAAGAAAGCATAAGGCTATAATAGAGTTTTAATTTTAATATTTTATATATGCTAGAATATTCCACATGGTGTTCCAAACTTTAAGAAAAAAACACAGTATTATTGTTGCACCCGGTATAAAATTATATTTAGCTATCTAGCAACAATATTATTACAGCGATATTCTTAAATAATAAGGCTATAACATACTAAAAGAATCACTCAAATCGGACCACTGGTTTAGGAAATTCGTGACCTCAAATATGTCTTATTTTTAAGGTGTTCGGCTAATTTTGCCGGTGTGTGTATATTAAATTAGAAAATATTAATAAAAACTCTCCCAACACAAATTCAAGTTAGATTACCCATTCCATATAATTTTATTCCATTTTTTTTTATTTATTGATACTTTTATTAACTCTGCGTAAATCCTTTAGAATCCTAAGAAAACCATAAACTAAACTAGTAGTCTTCCTCGAATGCTGTTCATAGTTCCGGCGAGAGAATTTATTTTTCCATAAAGTTTCTGATTATCCATCCCGTATATAATACTGTGGTCCTCGAAATTTTCTCATTCTGCTATCCCCGCTTGTTTTACGAGAAAAAAGAATTTGAAAGGCTAGATGCTAACTTTTTCATTTCTTTAAAAACTTCTTTTCCAGTGGGTTATTCCTGTCGTAATTCACGAGACTTCCAAAACTGTCTCTTATCGTACAAATTGTCAGAGAATTGGGAAAATCCTAAGAGTGTGAAATGATATTTACTTCAACGAACAAGGAAATATTCCTTCAAACAAAACAATTTTGTTTTCAATCTAGAAATGTCACACTGAAAAAATCAATACCCACACTCTGGGACTAGATCAGATTGCACGAGATTCCAGTGGGAGTTTTTTTTGCTAAAAGGGTAATAGAGATTGTACTAATGCACGAAAAAATAAAAATCTCGTCTCCGGATCTCTCTAAAAATAGGGTGATAGAGTTTTATTATCGTTAAGCCTTAAACTCACGCAGAGATTTTTAATTATATCTATACATTTTTGGCAAAGTAACGTAAGTGACATTTTTTAAAATCATGTTTTTCCATTAAAATAACGCTATTATTGTTCATAAGGCACTTCCAAAGTGTAGTAAGCCTATACATATATTATGTTTAAAGTAATTCTAGGCTTACTACACTTTGGCAGTACTTTCTAAACAATAATAGTGTTAGTTTAATGGAAAAACATGATTTTTGCCAAAAATGTCACTTACGTTACTTTGCCAAAAATGTATCGATATTGTTTATTAGCAATTATATTTCGAATATCAAACATTTTAATAATAAGAATGTTAACGTTGTTTTAGTCTAGGGCGCATCTATTTTGAGATGGACGTTGAGAGGTGACTCACATTTTTTGCAGAAATTTTTTGGAATTAACTCATATAATATTAATTGAATTATCCTCCCACTCAAAAAGGTCCGAAACATTATTTAAATAATCAAAATTAAGGAAAAGTTCGATTTTTTTCTTCGTTTATTGATTATAACTTTAAAAATATTCACTTTCGAGTAAAGTCGCACTAGCATAAAAGTTGCGTAATTAAATTTCCTACAATATAGGATAGGCTAAAGTTTTTAAAAATTGTCACCTTTGTTGCAAAATAGCAATAATTGCGAAAAAGCCATAAAAAACAAGTATTCGCATTTTACATTTTTCAACCATTCCTGCTACACTTAGGACCTTCATGTTTTACTCAGAAAAACTTTATGATATATTTAAATAACACTAAATTTTATTGAGATCTGTTCAACAGATTTTGCAAAATAAATTTTGCAATTCAGCTTTCGCAAAAAAAATCATTTTTTCACAATGTTGCAGAACTGAAAATAAAGCAGATAGCAAGTTGAATTTTTTTACATCTAGAAGAATACTGTTCCTTTCATTTACAATTTACAAAATTAAAATCGATTAACTACCACGGCGTCAGGAAATTTTTTAAATAAACATTATTTTTTGGTGCTACGCGCAGGACAGCGGTGTTCGATTCACACAAGTTGATTTCCACTATTTGTTCCAATCTTTATCTAATATATTATATTCTTACTCTATATTTTGTTGTATTTTAATATTTTAATTCCCCAAAAATCAAACTAATTTGATTACTGTTTGTGAAATATTGTTTAAACAATTGCATATGTTTAAAAATAATAAACTTTTATTCTCTAAGTTAAAATATATAAACAAAGAAAGTTTTTGCTAAAAAAGTGTAATTTCAAATAACAGAGTATGTGTTTTTATTTTGCAATAAACAAATTTATTTATATATATCTAAATGTACTAAAAATTAAAATTTATCCATCATTAACAAAGGCCATTGGAATGCCCAATCAGAGCAAACCTATCCGCTGTCCTGCGCGTAGCACCAAAATAAAAAAAATTCCTGATGCCGTAGTAGTTAACCGATTTTAATTATTTGGCAAATTGCAAATGAAAGGTGCAGTATTTCTCTATATGTAAAAAAATCAACTTGCTGTCTGCTTTATTTTCAGTCCTGCAACATTTTGAAAAAATGAGTTTTAAATGCGAAACCTGGATTGCAAAATTTATTTTGCAAAATCTATTAAACCGAACTTAATGAAATTTAGAGTATTGTTTTATTATATCATAAGGTTTTTATGCGTGACATATGAAGGTCCTAAGTGTAGCATAAATGTTTTTTTATTTAAATTTAAAGTGCATCAACCTATGTGGTTATTAGCGCCGCTCGGCATTACAAAGTTTTTGTTTACAATTGTTGATACATAAATTAACATTAATACATATACATAGATTTTCATACACATTGATTTTTACAGTGTTGATGTTTATATTTGGTTGTAGAGCCCTATTGATTTCACAAAACTTAAAATTGACGAAAAGTCACAGTCCTCTTCTAAACACTCAGGTAGTGTTATCGGTAGTTTGCATTTTTCCGATTATTTGCAAATGCCGGGCATTCAAGGAATATATGTTTTACACTTAAGCTCTCACCGCACTTACCGCACATTGTTTTAACACTTCCAGTAATATGGTATTCGTGTGATAGGCGTGTATGTCCTAATCTCAGTCTGTTTAATATAGTCTGCTCTTTCCTGTTGGTACACTTACTCTTCCATCTTGTAAGTGTCGTTTTTATGTCCCGCAACTTTTGTTGAGACTGGTTCCAGGTTTGAAGCCACCGTTCACTTAGTGTGGAGTTTATCCAGTGATGAAAATCTTTCTTGTATGTAGTTTCTGTTAACTCTTCGTTGTTAACTGAAGATTTGGCTACAGCATCTACTCGTTCATTACCATGTATACCTATATGCGACGGAATGCACATAAACTTTACTATGGTATTCTTTTGCTGAAGTTGGTATAAATGGTTCTTTATCAATCGCAACAAAGGGATCTAGGACAATTGACCGAAAACAGTTTCCCGAAAGACAAACCCCTGAAACCAATTCCCCGAATGGACAATTCCCCGAATGTACAATTCCTTGAATGGACAATTACCCGAATAGACAATTGGCAGATAAACAATTGCCCGAAAAGAGAATTGACCGAAAAATATATTTAAATTTTTATTGCTTTATAGGTATTTCCTATATACTAATACGGTAACTTACGTGCTATTTAAATAGTTATTACTGCTTAGATTGTGTTCGACCTAGCTATATCCTTAATTAATCTATTATTATAATATCTATTCTTTTATTCCATGTTCCCTTCACACTTGTACCGCTGGCGTGTTTAGAACTTGGAATAAACATCCAAAGTATGATAAGTGCTATATGACAAGAATATCCCGACTCAAGACATCGTGGGCGCTTTTTCCATTTCACTCAATGCCTCTTTAGAAGAATCCAGTAAGACAGTTAAAAAAAAAGATATGAAACTGACTCAGATTTTGCTTTAAAGCTCCAATAATTGGCGGCCTTAGCATTCGTTCCTACTGCAGACGTAGTGGAGGCATTTGAAACGATTTGCGAGCAAGATGTGTTGACAGCAGAAGCCCAGTCAGTAATTGAATATTTTGAAGATACCTGTATCGGGCGTCCACAAAGAGGTAGACAATGTCTTTGACCTTATTTTCACATTATCTGTGAAATTGTTGTGATGGGGTTCAAGAAAGTTTACCAAAAACAAACAATTCCATAGAAGGATGGCATCGACGGTTTGAACAACAGATTTTCGCAGATCATCCAAACATTTGGAGATTTGTTAAAGGCATTGAGCTTGAGCAGAGCTTACATGAACTTCAAATTGAACAGTGTATAGGAGGCTTGGAAGGCCCTCCTACACGTAAAAAATACAGAGATTGTGCAGAGCGGATTGCAAGTCTGGTAAACAATTACCACCCTGCGAACACTTACGAATTCTTGCGGGGAATAGCACATAATTTATCGTATTAGTATACAGGGTAATTCATTAAGAATGTCCAATCTCGGAGTTGTAGATTTTAGACCTCAAAATATTAGGATTTAACCCAAATCACTCAAATAAAATGTGCCTCGTTATTGAGTTACAGGGTGTTTTATTTAAAAATTTATTAATTATTTTTAGCCAGTACTTCAAAATTATTTGACATATCCTTTTGATACTTTGCAAAAAGTGCAGTTACTGTACACCCTACTAAATTGTGATAAAGAAACGTTTCTGGCTACTACCAGAGGCGTACGATAGGGGACAGTGAATGGTATATCCTTCCGAAATTCTACGGCACTGACGGAATTGCTATTTTAGCACAATATCTCGATTCTACAGTACCTTCTAGGTAAATAATATACTCTTTATTCGTAACGATAAAGTCATTAGTTTTCGAGATATTTAAAGTTAAAAATGAAACAACACAGTTCTTTTGATTAATAATGTATTGCGCTCTTTCATTTTTAACTTCAAATATCTCGAAAACTAATGATTCTATCGTTACGCATGAAAAGTATATTATTCACATAGAAAATATTGGAGAATCGAAAAATTATGCTAAAATACCAATTCCGTCAGTGGCGTAGAGTTTGGGAGGGTCAAACATTCACTTTTCCCTGTACGCCCCTGGTAGTAGCCATAAACGTTTATTTATCATAAATTAATAGGGTGTACACGTACGGTACCTACACTTTTCGCCAATTAATATAAAAATATTTAAAATGCTTTTAAAGTACTGAATACAAATAATTTTTTAATTTTTAAATCAAACATCCCTATTACATAAGTATTAATTATTTGTATCCAGTACTTTAAAAGTATTTCAGATATCCTTATCATACTTGGCAGGAAGTGTAGGTACTGTATACACTACTAAAATATGTTAATTAAACCTTTCTAGCTACTACCAGAGGCGTACGAAAGGGGAAAGTGAATGGTTGACCCTTCCCACATTCTCCGCCACTGGCGGAATTACTATTTTAGTGCAATTTTTCGATTCTCCAATACTTTGTATGCAAATATTATACTTTGCATTCTTACCGATAAAATCATTAGTTTTAGAGATATTTGAAGTTAAAAATAAAGGGGCACAATAGATGAATCAAAATAGCTGTGCCGTTGCATTTTCAACTTCAAATATCTCGAAAACTAATTCCGCCAGTGGCGCAAAATTTGGAAAGGGTAAACTATCCACTCTTCCCTGCCGTACGCCTCTGGTAGTAGCTAGAAACCTTTGTTTATCATAATTTAGTAGGGTGTACGGTAACTACACTTTCTGAAAAGTATGACAAGGATATGTCAAATAGTTTTAAAGTACTGGGTAAAAATAATTATTAAATTTTTAAATAAAACACCCTGTAACTCAGTAATGAGGCACATTTTATTTAATTGAATTGGGTTAAATCTTAATATTTTGAGGTCTAGAATCTACAAGTTAGAGATTGGATATTCTTAATGAATCACCCTGTATAGGAAATACATATAAAGATCATGTGCATAAATGAATTTTAAAAAATCAGTAAAAATTAAAATAAACTTTAATTTTTTTTAAATTAACACAAAATAAAATAAACTAAAAATAATTCAAAAAAATAAAAAATCTCAAATAAATGACAAATATATTTATTCCAAGTTCCAAACATGTCAGCGGTACGCTGCCAGTCCTAAGCCTGAGTAAAGGGTGAAGGGAACATGGAATAAAAAATATATATTATAATAATAAATCAATTAACGAGATAGCTATGCCGAACACAATCTAAGCAGTAATAACTTATACAGGGTGTAACGAAAATACAGGTCATAAATTTAATCACATATTCTGGGACCAAAAATAGTTCGAATGAACCTAACTTACCTTAGTACAAATATGCACATAAAAAAAGTTATAGCCCTTTGAAGTTACAAAATGAAAATCGTTTTTTCCAATATATCGAAAACTATTAAAGATTTTTTATTGAAAATGGACATATGGCATTCTTATAACAGTAGTATCTTAAGAAAAAAATATAGTGAAATTTGGACGCCCTAAAAAAATTTTATCGGGGATTAGTTCCTTTAAACCCCCCCAAACTTTTGTGTACGTTCTAATTAAATTATTATTGTAGTACCATTACTTAAACACAATATTTTTAAAACTTTTTTGGCTCTTAGTACTTTTTCGAAAAGTCAGTTTTTATCGCGATATTTTGAATATTTTTCAAATCCACCACATATTTGTATATGGTTAAGTACGATTATGGAGACTTGGTAATAATATGAAAATTTATGTATGATTTACATTTTTAGGTATATTTTGAATCGTATTAAAAAAGAAGCCATATCTCGATAAAAGTTGCCCTCGCGAAAAAATACAAAGAGGTAAAAAAGTTTTAAAAACATTTTGTTTAACTAATGGTATCGCAGTAATAGTTTAATTGGAGCGTACACAAACATTTGGGGGGTTTAAAGGAACAAAACCCCCATAAAATGTTTATGTAAACATATTAAAAAAGAAGCCGCAACTCGATAAAAACTGCCTTATCGAAAAAATACTAAGAGCCAAAAAAGTTTTAAAAATACTGAATTTAACTAATGGTACCACAATAATAATTTAATTGGAACGTACAGAAAAGTTTGGGGGGGTTTAAGGGAACAAAACCCCCATAAAATTTTTATGGGGAGCACAAATTTCACTGTAATTTTTCTTTGAGATGCTCCTGGCATAAGAATGCCACATATCCATTTTCAATAAAAAATCTTTAATAGTTTTCGATATATTCGAAAAAATCGATTTTCATTTTGTAATTTCAAAGGGCTATAACTTTTTTTATGTGCATATTTGTACTAAGGTAAGTTAGGTTCATTCGAACTATTTTTGGTCCCAGAATATGTGATTTAATTTATGACCTGTATTTTTGTTACACCCTGTATAAAGCAATAACTATTTAAATATATTTTTCGGTCAACTCTCTTTTCGTGCAATTGTTTATCTGCCAATTGTCTATTCGGGCAATTGTCCATTCGGGGAATTGTCTTTCGGGAAACTGTTTTCGGACAATTGTCCGGGACCCGCAACAAAGGATGGGTTGGGTAAATGGTGCCTAAGCTGCTAATAGAACTTATAGAATCTGTTATTATTAGGCATCTGTCTATGTTAACATTTATGGTATATTCTAATGCTTTGTAGATTGCGAATAATTCGAGATTTTGTATGAAGCAGTATAGTCATTGTGTACGAAAGCATATCCAACTCCTTTTTCTGATTTGGCTGCATCAGTATATATACAGGGTGAGTCATGAGGAACTGTACATACTCCTAACTCGTATAGAGGCCCCTATGGGGAATAACAAATGACCATTAAAAAGTGTCTGCTCCCATTGTTTAATAATATACAGGGCGAGTTTCGCATTTTGACAGAAATTTATATTCGTCATAATTTTTGAACGGTCAGATCGATGTGTCTCTTATTTTGATCAATCGTTACACTATTACCATCTAATCAACTGATTTATTCAAACTAGAAAAAAATCAGGTCCGGCTTTAAAAAATTAGTTCGTTTGAGTCTTAGAAAAAATTTCACCCTGTATACGCTTTTTGAAAACTCTAATATGAATTTTACAAATTAGACAAATAGGCAATTAAAATGACATATTTATTTTCCCCACACGATTACTTAATGTTTTATAAAAAAATCAAGTTTGACTATGAATTAAAAATTTGGTAAAGTGAACCATAGATTTAAAAAAAAGTAACTTTTATTACAAAAATTCAAATGTTATCACCCAATCAACTGATTTATTCAAACTAGAAAAAAAATCAGGTCCGGCTTTAAAAAATTAGTTTGGGTCTTAGAAAAAATTTCACCCTGGATACGCTTATTGAAAACCCTAATATGAATTTTACAAATTAGACAAATAGGCAATTAAAGTGGCATATTTATTTTTTCCCCACACGATTACTTAATTTTTTTTATTAAAAAATCAAATTTGTCAAAATCGCAATTTTACCATAAAAATAAAAAAAAATTAAACAACGTTTTTCTTAAAATTAAAAGTTTCACCATTTTTTTTTTTCTATAACACGTCTAGATCTAAAACTCCCCATAACACTTCTCTTTGGACTCTATAGTTTAACTTAAACGTGATCAAATCGATAAATTTTAAATTTTTTCACTTAATTTTTGCGATCTAACTTTGCAATTATTCACGAAGCTGCACCTTTTATTTTTAAAAATTCATAACTTTTACGAGAAGAAGACTGAAAGTCTACAACAATTGTCATAGTCTTCACAATGGTAAGAGATATGTGCTGTAAAAATTTCAGAAAAAAATTTTTTTTAATGGAACGTTGTAGCGAGTTAAACCGTGATTTCATCTTTTTTTTTTCATTTTTAGGTTAAAATTCCGATTTTGACAAATTTGATTTTTTAATAAAAAATTAAGTAATCGTGTGGGGAAAAATAGATATGCCATTTTAATTGTCTACTTGTCTAATTTGTAAAATTCATATTAGAGTTTTCAAAAAGCGTATACAGGGTGAAATTTTTTCTACGACCAAAACGAAATAATTTTTTAAATCCGGGCCTGATTTTTTTGTAGTTTGAATAAATCAGTTGATTGGGTGGTAACATAAATCAAATATTTGTTAAAAAAAATTAATTTTTGTAATAAAAGTTAATTTTTTTTAAATCTATGGTTTACTTTATAAAAATCTTTAATTCATAGTCAAATTTGATTTTTTTATAAAAAATTAAGTAATCGTGTGGGGAAAAAATAAATATGCCATTTTAATTGCCTGTTTGTTATATAGTAAAGGCCAAAACGAACTAATTATTTAAAGCCGGACCTGATTTTTTCTAGTTTGAATAAATCAGTTGATTAGGTGGTAATAGTGTAACGATTGACCAAAATAAGAGACACATCGATCTGACCGTTCAAAAATTATGACGAATATAAATTTCTGTCAAAATGTGAAACTCGCCCTGTATATTATTAAACAAGGGGAGCAGACACTTTTTAGTGGTCATTTGTTATTCCCCATAGGAGCCTCTATACGAGGTAGGAGTATATACAGTAGGGTGGTTCGAAAAAAACTTTTTTTCTTATTTCAGATCGCTATAGTGCGCAAAAGTTGCCATTGGTATAGACTTGAAAAAAGCACTAATTATTATTTTTTTATTAATTTGTCTTCCGGTCGCGCAATGCCATCGAAGTTAGCAAAAATTGCGAAAAACCTTAGTTTTTCATATTTTTTTTTAAACAGGCCAGATGGCTTTAATTGCGTTCCTATACCATGAATTAACTACTAAAAGTATGTAAAATCAATATAAATGCACTTATTATACATTTGTTTCATATCTTCCGGTCGCGCAACATAATACAAAATGAGTAAAATTAGTAGTGTTTGCAAAATTTCAAAGTTTGACTGGTTAGTACAATTTAATCATACGACTTTTAGAGATGCTATAGTTTAATTCAATTACAATAATATATTTAAAATCCAAGTATATAAGATAAATTTTGATATTTAATTGTTATTCGGTCGCGCAGCTTCGTCAAAAACAGCAGACTACCGAGAGGCGAGGCGAAAGTGACGAATGCCAGCAAAGCGCGCGCAGCCACAAATAGAGATACATGCGGGAAGACCTCTACAATGGAGTATTTGTCTTCTCCATTACAACGAACTGCTATTCCGCCACCTTTTCCAACACTTAGATGGAAATTCAACAGGCACTATAGGATATCCGGACCGATTGGAACGGCCCTACCTGATTGTGAAAGACTACCAGTTGTTGTTGATTTTAATCGTTGGCATTGCTGAGCGATGCAATAATGTGGTTCTAATATAGCCGTCTCTGGAACTGTGTCCACACACTTTACTTGAAGCTTCGGTCACTAGCTTAACGCATCTTTCAACTGCCTGTGTATGGCATGGCAAAGTATCTATACTCATAACAAGCTTGAAATAATTGCTCACATACTGTTTTAGCTCTTCATTAGTCAATGTTCTTAGCAGTAGAGGGGAGTCAGTGTACTGGTGTTCCATTTGATAATTTCGTAATACTATTTAGATTCAAAGTTTAAGTTTGGTGGTTTAAAGATTCTGATAGAGTCACTTTCAGATATTGCTTGATTTTCCTTCATAATACGCCTAAAGCCCAGCTCTCGGACATGGTTTCTGTAATCAGTTACCATAGCCAAAACTAAATATTCGGAATGGGCAAAAGTAAGCATGCCGTTGTAAAACGGGATCAACAACTTGAAGTAGCTCTTCTGGTAAGTACCTTGAAGATTCAATGACTTTGTAATCATGTCTAGGCCCATCTGTGAATTTGTGGTTTATTTTTGTGTCAAACCACATAGGCATATTATAACATTTGAGAATTAATGTGACAATCTCTCTCAGATTTTCAGAAGGGTTGGACACACTGATGTAGAAACGCAAAACTCGGTTTGCAGTAGTAAGCCATCTTGAATGTGACGTTGGGCTAGGATCACGTACCCACTACAAAGTCTTCTGAACAATGTCCCGACTTGATGACTTCTGATATCTCAAGCAAGTACAATTATTGGTGATTGCTAAGAATACGCTTGTCAACTTTTGGAATTTCACAATCAATAGGATTAAAATCAATAAGTGGTAGTCTTTCACAATCAGGTAGAGCCTTTCCAATTGGTCCGGAATATCCTATTGGGCCTGTATTTTCATCTAAGTGTTGGAAAAGGTGGTGGAATGGCAGTTCGTTGTAATGGAGAAGACAAATACTCCATTGTAGAGGTATTCCTATATGTATCTTTACTTGTGGCTGCGCGAGCTTTGCTGGCATTCGTCACTTTCGCCTCGCCTCTCGGTAGTCTGCTGTTTTTGACGAAGCTGCGCGACCGAATAACAATTAAATATCAAAATTTATCTTATATACTTGGATTTTAAATATATTATTGTAATTGAATTAGACTATAGCATCTCTAAAAGTCGTATGATTAAATTGTACTAACCAGTCAAACTTTGAAATTTTGCAAAAACTACAAATTTTACGCATTTTGTGTTATGTTGCGCGACCGAAAGATATGAAACAAATGTATAATATGTGCATTTATATTGATTTTACATACTTTTAGTAGTTAATTTATGGTATAGGAACGCAATTAAAACCATCTGGCCTGTTTAAAAAAATATATGAAAAATTAAGGTTTTTCACAATTTTTGCTAACTTCGATGGCATTGCGCGACCGGAAGACAAATTAATAAAAAAATAATAATTAGTGCTTTTTTCAAGTCTATACCAATGGCAACTTTTACGCACTATAGCGATCTGAAATAAGAAAAAAAGTTTTTTTCGAACCACCCTAATATACAATTCCTCATGACTCACCCTGTATGTTGTTAATTCTGATACTTATCAATATTACTATAAAATTGTTTAACCATAGAGGACGCATTCAGCTGATTACTAGTCTGTGGTAAACTCTAGAAATGGTTTTCTGACAATCCAAGGGGGAGTGGTAAAGAGGTTGGTTTGGCATAAATGGTTGAAAAACGTAAAATGCGAATACTTGTTTTTTTACGTTTTTTTCGCAATTATTGCTATTTTGCAACAAGGGTGACAATTGTTAAAATTTTTGACTAATCCTATATTGTAGGAAATTTAATTACGCAACTTTTATGTCAGTGCAACTTTTCTAGGAAATGAATACTTTTAAAGTTATATGTAATAAAAAAAACGAAGAAAAAATCGAGTTTTTCCTTCATTTTTTGACATTTTGATTATTTAAACAATGTTACGGACCTTTTTGAGCGGGAGCATAAATCAAATATTATTATATGAGATATTTTCAAGCAATATCTGCAAAAAAATATGAGTCACCTCTCAACATCCAAATGTACTAATATTTTTACAAATGAGCACTGGTCTATTTTCATTGCTCTTATTATTGATAACGTTCATGATTTAATGGAAATTTTTCTTTTATTTTAATATGAATAAAGTATTTTATCGTCAAAATAAAATTCATAAAATGTGATTAAATCTGGCGATTGGTTAGTGTGATAAAGTGTGACAAATATAGAGTAATAATAGTAGATAGCAATAAAAGTTAATGACAAAAATTGTAGGTAATTTTGAGGTACATAATATTACAAAATTAGAATATTACAGCGTGTTCGATAACATAGTGGCAGTGGTTCTTTTTAGACAATTAACAATTACTTTTTTTAATGTTTAATGTTTAAAGAGATTTGTGTGTCAAAAATACGCAATAACTATCTCCAAACCCACCAAATTTAATTTGAATATCTCAACAGGTTTTAGAGCAATACATAAATCGTCAGTTTGTAAGAAAAATTTCAACACCCTGTATTTCGAAAACGAATGATTTGCGAACATACGATTATAAAGCAAACTGTCATTATTTTTTCATGCCTTACTCCTTAAAGTTTGTCATACTTATTTAAAAACACCCTGTTGATAAAAACCTGAGGCTATAGCTAGGTTTTAATTTCAGTATTTTTTAAATGCTATAATATTTCACAGGGTGTGGCAAACTTTGAGAAAAAAACACAGTTAGATTGGTACATCCGGTATACAATGACAATTTGCCTGTCTAGCAACAATATTATTACAGCGATATTGTTAAAGAATAAGGCTATAATAAGTTAAAAAAATCATTGAAATCGGACAAGAGGTTTAGGAAATTCGAGACATCAAAATTACCTATTTTTAAGGTGTCCGGATTTTTTTTATCAGCAGTGTAGTTTTGAAGTACTGGTTACAAATCATTTTTGAATATTCCAAGGAAACACCCTGTAACTCAGTATGGAGCCACATTTTATTTAAGTAATTTGGACTAAACCTCAATATTTCGAGCCCAGGAATCTAAAGTTAAAATATTTCCAATTATAAAAAAAAACACCCTGCATATAATACTTTCCAACTAAATCCTACATACCAACACTTTAGAGTGACTCTAGAATTTAGCACGATGTGCACTTGTCAGAAACCAAACTAAACTATTTTTGAATCTAGCTTCAATGAATAATATATTTCATTAATGTGTATTTCAAAGTTAATTTAGAATCTTTTAATATTATAACACATTCATTTATGATGCTTGTCTGGCCAACCACCTTTAATCTATCGTATATCACGGAGATACTATTCATATTTGTCATTTATTTCACTTCTGCTGTCAATTGAAATTAGGACAATAATTCGTGGACATGGCCACTAATAACCACGGCTCTAATTGACAGTTTGTTAATGCACGCCCTCCTCCTACTAACACGGATGCTGACTTTGAGCGTTAGTCATTTTCATGCCGCACATCAAAATCGATGTAAACAACAGCTAGCCAGAATCCTCGTTATTAAGCCATGTACGACATTTTTTCTATTTTTCTATTGTAGCTATACGTCGACAACAATGATATATTTGATTGTCTACGTAATGTATATATATAAGTATATATATATATATATATATATATATATATATATATATATATATATATATATAGAGTTATCAAACAAATGAAATAGAGAATGTGGAAAAATCCCCTTACGAATAATTCACACATCCACTATTTCGGGCTGGGGAAAATTTTTTGAATAGAATCAAAGATCCAAACACCAGTTCTTAGAAATGTGTTTCGTCCTCTTCAACCTCTCTGGGCTCATCAGTAAAGATGAGAGGTTGAATATCTTCAGGCACATTCCAATCAAAAAACAACATTCGAGACCTAGACATAGCAGGAACGTAAATCTACGCCCAATCTGACAATGACAGTCTCAAGTTTTAATTCCCCAATTACTTAAAGTAAAATATATGTTTAAAAACAAAAAAAAAACAAAAGATGTAGATCTTTTAAACACACTCAGTGATCAAAAGATCCAAAGTTACTGGTTTAACGACCACTCGTACGAAATCAAACAAATGAAATAGAGAATGTGGAAAAATCCCATTACGAATAATTCACACATCCACTATTTCGGGCTGGGAAAAATTTTTTGAATAGAATCAAAAATCCAAATACCAGCTCTTAGAAATGTGTTTCGCCCTCTTCAACCTCTCTGGGCTCATCACTAAAGATGAGAGGTTGAATATCTTTAGACACATTCCAATCAAAAAACAACATTCGACACCTAGACATAGCAGGAACGTAAATCTACGCCGAATCTGACAATGACAGTCTCAAATTTTAATTCCCTAATTACTTAAAGTACAATATATGTTTAAAAACAAAAAAACAAAAGATGTAGATCTTCGAAACACACTCAGTGATCAAAAGATCCAAAGTTACTGGTTTAACGACCACTCTTTAACTTATACAGGAGGGGTTAACGCGAGTTAATAGTAGATTCAAGGTAAAAGTAGATATCGGCATAGCTCGCAACAAGGATGAAAAAAAAACAAATTATGCATAAGACGAAATGCAACCATAGACACGTGATTTTGACTCATTAGTCGTCATCAGTAAGGTATAGCCAAGTTAAAATAGGTGTATGTTAACTTGGAAAAGATCACTACAGGAGCAATGCAACCAATTTGTGGCTGTAATGTAAGAAGGCCCTTAGAATTCAAGAGCAACAACTAACACATGCACGGAGGAAGCTACAGCTACCTGAGGTATGACGTTTGGCATTCCAAATTTTTACCCCTTATTCTAATTGTTAGGGACTAACATTCAGCCGAATTTCAAATTTTTACGTACGTGCCCATCAGAGATATAAGGGGTCAAACTGTGAAATTTTTCAAAAATTTAGATTTTTTAGATTTTCTTTGAAATATTTTACTTTAGCCACAACGCACAAACTTTTTTCATTTAAAGAAAATATGAATGCCTTTTTTTAGAAAAAAATTACAAACCATTAATTGCTTGCCTTATATTGTTTAAAAAATACTAAAAATGGAATTTTATCATTTTATCCATTTTACACTGGACCATTTTTTTAAAGCATACTTTTCTAAAAAGTTTGATTTTAGATTTGTTGTACTACGACAAACTTTAGTCAAAATATTGGCTAAAGAGTGAAGCCATGTTTTCCGTGAAAATGATCGATACGTTGAAACAAAAATGGCGGCCATCGGCAACATAAATTTTTAAAAAATAAAATGAATGCAGTTGTGTACTGTCTATAGACTGAAGTTTAAAAGATAGAAAAAAAAAAAGAATGTGTGTGTACTTTGTACGCACGTAAGAAGTTATACTTCTATTATTAAACTAATTATTAAACTAATGTTAATACTTACTACTTTCCAAAAATTTTTATTAAAACAATACGAATAATTAAAAAAATAAAAGAATAAAACACACGCAAACAAATTGAAAAATGAAACCAAAGAAATTATTTCTGAACAATTGTTGAGAAAATTTTAACTAGACACGTATTTTCCGAAAAAAAAAATATAATAAATATAACTACAATCATAAAATGTATAAAAAAATAAAAAAAATAAAATAAAATAAAAATTTCCATTGGGAATTGAACCTGCGTCTATCACGTTTAGATTATTTTGAACTCACCCCACGCCAGAATTTAACTACCGAGACATTGTGAATGACGTGGAAAGATATACGTAGCAACTAAACGTTTTAAAAATTTTTTGACAGTTTGTTGCTTATTCTGTTAGTTTAATCAAATACGTTTGATTCTTGTGGAATTAAAATACAAAAATATATAGACTAAAAAAGCAATATATTAGATGGAGATTTTTGTTGGTAATCAAATTATGTAAATCAAAGCCTTACCTACTTGCTAGGTACTAGGTACATTTTTCAAATAGGTATTTACCTAATTTGCAATTTTTTATTACAATACTGAAACATTTAAAATAAGGTACGTACCTGTTGCTTTTAAAAACTATTTAAAAAGTCACTACAATAATTATAAACTTGTTTTTTGTCTCTCTACTCACAACAATAAAAACTAATATACACAACATTTTGTTTATACAGAATCTCCATTTGAACAATTATTGACAGATGATTTTAACACCCAATCAGATCCCGTATAACGTTTCATACCATACTGTCAGTGTGCGCATGCGCCCAGTAAAAAAAAATTACCCTCGTGCCTAAAGAATTATAACTTCAAAAATTAAAATAGTCAAGCAACCACCTTTGGACCACTTGGCATTTATTGACCATATATACATATTTTAACATTTTGGCATTTAATGGAATCACCGTTAATACTTCTTTTTACACACTTTGACAAACTATTTTTTTCACTTTTGTAATCACATAAATATGTACTAAATAAAATTTCTTATTTTCCAACTGGAAAGACTATTAAATCTGCTGTCATATCGACCAATGTTGATAACATGTTTTATTACTAATTCCGACAACAGTAGGACTTTTATCGGCATTCAAACTGCGGTAAAAGCAACGTTATTTGGCATTTGATAATACTTTCTAGCTTTTTGACGAGATAGGAGGGTAAAAATTGAGTAATATGTTGAAAACTTTGTCTCATCACTGTCATAACACGATGTCGAACGTCGAACATGAACTCACATCCGCTTAGGACGTCATCTAGGCAACGCAATAAAAAGCAAGCGGAGTATAATATTGTAACAATAAAACGAGCGGTTCGTATTTATACACGACTTTATTTATTTATATAAATTTACTTTATAAATTCTCGTTTATAACTAACTCAAATAAAAGCGCGCTTCACTTAAATAGGCAATAGGTCCTATTCTAGAAATGTCTACCCATCTATAGGCCTGATGAACATTCTGGAGAGATCTTCGCTCACAGCTTCTCTGACGTCACGCCTACTTTTATCCGGCGGACGGTTGGAATTCGCTTGTCGTAGGGACCGTTTCTTGCGCCGATGCGAAACTCCTTCGTTACAATATTTTAGACTAGACTATCATGGATAGTAGGGTGGGCCGAAAAAATATTTTTTTATCCGATCGAAACGGGGTAGGTTTTAAAAGTTGCATTTGGGGTCCTAAAAGAAAACTGCAAAATATTTTTGCTGAAAAAAAATATCTTCAGTCTGCGCATTTGACTTAAAATTTCAGTTTTTTTGGTAAAAAGTAACTTTTTGGAAATAATTTTGTACACATTAAGAAATGAGATAGAATGACCGGGTAGCGTTATATATGTTTGTTAACACTAATAAAATAACCCCAAACAGTTTCATTTGTCTTATGCAACATCTTCAGTGTGCGCAAGTACCACCATTTTGAGTGAAAATTTAATATTTATACCGGTAGCCTTTTTAAAGGGATTAGTCGTAGATATATTTGAAAGATCAAAAATAGTTGCGTTTAAGTTAGGTAAATTACATTAAAACAATATAGAATTGAAATGTCAGATAAACAAATTAGTTTGTCGGAACTGGTTTGTGTTGGATATGATGGATGTCCAACTAACACAGGCAAAAGTAATGGTGTTATAAGAATACTGGAAACTAAACTAGACAAACCTTTACAATGGGTGGTGTGTCAGTTACACACCAATGAACTTCCACTGAGACATCTTTTTGAATTTTTAGATGGTCAAACATCTGGCCCTCATGGCTTTAGCGGTTCAATTGGCAAAGCGTTAGCTGACTGCCACAAACAAACTCAAACTAAGTTTGAACCGATAATGAGCCCAGTTGAAGTGCTGTTTCCAGATTTATACAAAGTAGATTTGAGTATGGATCAGAAATATTTATACGACATATGCAAAATAGTTACTAAAGGAGAATCACCACCAGGATCTGGGGATAGAAGTCCTGGAAAGTTAAATCATGCACGGTGGGTGACAACTGCCAATCGTATACTCCGATTGTACATTGCATCTAGTTCACCATCAGATCAGTTGAAAGATTTAGCCAAATATGTTGCCTTAGTTTATGCTCCAAGCTGGTTCACTATCAAATGCAATCACAAACTGAAGGATGGTTCAAGCAACCTTTGGAAAATGCTGGACTTTTCATCATATATGTCACACGAACAAAAGAAAGTGATTCAAAATAATGCATACTTCGCACACCCCGAAAATATGCTTGTGGCAATGCTCTTCGATGACAGGGGACACATTCGTCAACTTGCGATCAGACGAATATTAAAAGCCAGAAGAAAAAACGACAAAGAAAGAGTTCGACTTTTTGAAATTCCTAAAATAAATTTTTCTGCCAAAGAATACATAGATTTAATTGAATGGCAGTTTATGGATGTAACTGAGCCCCCTGTTACCATGCATCTATCAGAAGAGGACCTCAATAGAATATTGGTTGACAGCGTGTCAGATATTCTTGCAGAAGGTGTGCTGGGAAAATTACCGACACATACTCAAGCTGTCGAAAGAGCAGTAAAAGAAGTCACACGATCAGCACTACAAGTGTGCGATGAAAAGAAAAGGGATGAAATAATCAGAACTAGACTATTTGACAGAGCAATACGGCCCAAGTTTGACTCTAAGAAAGAGTTCAAAGCCTAAGCAAAAAAAGAACGTGCTCTCATGGTTGGGTGGAAGGGAGGGCACGGGTGAGACTCGACAAGCAACCACCTCCTCGTGGTGAGTCCTGGGTAGTTCATTATGAACTAGCGAAGAGTTGCATAAATGATGATAAATTTTCCTCGATAAATGTACAAAAAAAAAGTTGACTGTAGACTTTTCAAAACAACTAGACTTCAAATATTAGAAAACGTAAGTGGTATAAAAATATTGTATTTAACCTTAAAATCACGTACATTGGTGGTTCTTGCGCATACTGAAGATGTTGCATAAGACAAATGAAACTGTTTGGGGTTATTCTATTAGTGTTAACAAACATATATAACGCTACCCGGTCATTCTATCTCATTTCTTAATGTGTACAAAATTATTTCCAAAAAGTTACTTTTTACCAAAAAAACTGAAATTTTAAGTCAAATGCGCAGACTGAAGATATTCTTTTTCAGCAAAAATATGTTGCAGTTTTCTTTTAGGACCCCAAATGCAACTTTTAAAACCTACCCTGTTTCGATCGAATAAAAAAATATTTTTTCGGCCCACCCTAATGGATAGGTTGTTAGAATTTCTTCTAGTTATTATTCTGCTTGATGCAGATTATCAAATTATATTTTAAACATTAAATTGCTAAGTAGTACATTGTGAGAAAGAAAAATATTAATTAATTAAATTAGCTGTAAAATATTGTTAATAGAAATGTCATTGATTTTCATTGAAATGTATTATAGATTTAGAACGTTGTAGACAATCAAATAATGAAAGGTTAATGCGAGTTAATATGAAAATTTAGGTACCTATATATCGGAATATCTCGCAACAAGATGAAAAGATGAAAAAAAAATATGTATAAGATGGAATACAATCGCAAATGCGTGTTTCTGACTCCTCAGTGGTCATCAGTATGGTATAGTCAAGTTAGAATAGGTGTATGTTAACTTGAAAAAGGATCACTACAGGGGCAATGCAACCAATTTATGGCAATAATGTTAGAAGACACTGAGGATTCCAGAGCACCAAATTACACATCCACGAAGGAAGCTATAGCTACAGTGGAACCTCGATAAGTCGGATTAATCGGGACCGCGTCCGATCCGGGTTATCGAAAATCCGGGTTACCCGGAGAATATGGTAAAAATTAATAAAACACTGTATACTTACAAGTAAACTCTATTATAATTGTGAAAACGTGAAATACATAAATATGGACAATACATCTAAATTACGTACAGTTATTGTATACAGTATTGTTCAATTTTTGGTAAAAAACTCAGTCAAACTGAAAAAATGTTTGTTTTGTCTGATGAAAATCGGTCCGGATTAGCCGAACTTCCGGGTTATCGGAGGCCGACTTATCGGGGTTCCACTGTACTTCAGAAAAGAGATGCCACACGTTTAGAAAGTTTCAAACAATCAAACAAGGAAAGGTTAATGCGAGTTAATAGTAAAATCAAGGTAGGAAGTATATTATATCGGCATGTCTCGCAACAAGGACGAAAAACAAATATGTATAAGATGGAATTCAACCGCAGACACGTGTTTCTGGCTCATTAGTCGTCTTTTTCTTCTTAACGTGCCCTATCAAGTCCCCTTGACGTTGGCAATTAACATGGCGAAACTGTCTCTGTCTCGAGCTATTCTAAATAGGTGTTCTGCTTTCTTTATTCCTGTCCACTCCCGGATATTCTTCAACCAAGAGATCTGCTTTCTACCAATTCCTCTGCGTCCTTCGATTTTACCCATCATAATAAGTTGAAGAATATTATACCGGTTTCCCCTTACTACGTGTCCAAAATAGGCCATCTTTCTATATTTGATATTATCAAGCAGCTCGCGGGTAGCATTTGCTCTCTTAAGGACTGCCACATTTGTCAGCATAGCCGTCCATGGTATTTTCAGTATACGTCTGTGCAGCCACATTTCAAAGGCCTCCAAACGGTTAATGGTGGATATTTTTAATGTCCATGCTTCGACACCATACAAGAGGACTGACCAAATGTAGTATTTAATCATGCGCTTTCGAAGTTGAAGTTGCAAGGTATCATTACAGAAGAATGACCTCATTTTTAAAAATGTCGTGCGGGCTATCTCGATTCTACATTTTATCTCTTTATCTGGATCTAGTTGTTCAGTAATATGGCAACCAAGATATTTAAAACTGGGTACTTTTTGAATTATATGACCATCAACATATAACCGTGAATCTTGATGAGCCAAACGGCTAAATACCATGTATTTTGTTTTTGAACAGTTTATATTTAGGCCAAACTCTCTTCCCACTGTGTCAATGGCATTTAAAAGGTGTTGTAATCCATTTATATCATCACTTAAAATAACTGTATCGTCTGCATATCTGATTGTATTTATCATAATTCCATTAAATTTACACCCCATTCCAAATTATGCAGCGCTTCGTTAAATATTCTATCTGAATATAAATTGAATAACAGTGGGGACAGTATACAACCCTGTCTGACACCTCTTTGTATTTTGCATATTTATGTTGATTTTCCATTTATGCAAGCTGTCGCTGTTTGACGCCAGTATAATTTTTCTATGATTCGTATATCTTGACTATCAACTCTTTATCCTTTAATATTTTAATTAATTTGTGATGTTGTACTCGATCAAAGGCCTTCTCATAGTCAATAAATACAGCAAAGACGTCTTTCCTTTGATCTAGGCATTTCTGCAATAACACATTTAGTGCAAAGAGTGCGTCCCGGGTTCCCAGTCAATTTCTGAAGCCAAATTGTGTTTCATCCTGGTCTTCTTCATATTTATCTCTGATTCTACTGTGAATGATACGTAGAAAGATTTTCAAAGTGTGGCTCATAAGGTTTATCATTCTATAATCGCTACAGTTTTTTGGACGTTGTTTTTTTGGTAGGGTTATGAATTCGGAAGTTTCGTTAGTTTTCATTAGTACGATATAGCCGTATAAGTTAGAATAGGTGTATGTTAACTTGGGAAAGGATCACTACAGGAGCAATGCAACCAATTATTTTATCCAAATTCTTTATATGATCTGTAAGTTTCATCGGTTTAAAGTACTTTATTTTGAAATGGCTGTAGTTAAAGTGGCTTGAACGAGTCACTAATCACGATTGTAAGCAAATTTTGAACAGCCATAGCATAACCAATTTTTGTCTACCAGGAAAACAAAAAATTAAAAATATTCAGAAAAGCAAAACGTATATTTTATTACTTTTTGAGATTTTTGGTATTGCTAATAATTTTTAAAGTTTTTTTGAAAAAAATTGGTTTTTTTTTTTCAAAATTAAAAAAAAAATGTTTGTTCTAAAACCAAATTTTTTCAAACATGAGCACGTTGAACTAATGAAACTAATAGATCATATAAATAATACATAATTAAAGTAACTTGTGAAGCGGTAACGATTAATTTTATTTGGGATGCTAATTAGGAGGTGATTTTTGCGATTCTTTTTCCCAAAAAATAAAAGGGACCAGAAATATTTTGAGCGTAACTCACTTACTTTTAATGTTAGAAGATCCTTTTTTTAAAACACTTTAATAAAGTTGTAATGAGTTTTCCCAGAAAAGTGCTCCGTGTTTTGGTTATTTCACGTTGAAATATTCGATTTGGAATTTGACGAATAAGAACCTACTTTTCATTAGCTACAACTCTGCTTCTAATGGGTCTACATACTTCAAGCATACATCATTTTTTTTTACTTTTTTAAAAGCTATATTTTTGGTAAGAATATTTTTTTTTATAAAATACTTACTTTTTGAGTTATTCGCCGAAAACCCTCCAAAACCGATTTTTTTGGGAAAAATGAACATATTCACTCGCAGAAAAACTCGAAAAATATTGACTTAGTGAAAACTTTATAGATCAAAAGTTGCTTAGAATAAGTCATCTTATCCAATTTAGGACTTATTTTGAATGTATATTTTCACCCCGCGAGTAGGTTGTATTCCCTTTCATTTATGTAAAATGGAGACAATGTAGAATTGTAAACTTTTTCTTATATAATAATAGACAATTTCAACTACCAATTCCCAAATTTTGATCCTTCATTTATTTTTTTTGAGGTTTTCGTAAGTTTCGTGTTCTTTGTTCGGGCCATTAGTGTAATATATTATAACTCCCAAGGTTGTTAAAATATACTCTTTTATTGAGTGAAAATAACCAATAAAATAAATGTCTCGTGAAATGTTGGTTTATTTCTATCAAAAAATTATCCGGAATTTTGGTATTTACAGAACAACAGTTTTATAGCCCACATCAATTGGAAACATGGAAACAATTTATGGTCCCTTTCGATTTGGCATAAACAATAAAATCCCTTTAATTTCATATAAATCTCCTTCTATATAAAACTGACAAAACCATAAAATTGAAAGTTTTGCTAAATAAATGAAAGAGTTGATTAAATTGGTTGATATTATTAGAGCAAAATCCTATTTGTTCGTTTATTGTTTTATCAAAGGAATAAATCACATTTAAAAAATTTATTCCTTAATGCCTCCGCTTCCAGATCGGTAGTCGGTTTCCAAATAATTTTTTTTATTTACATTTACGTGCTCGGCAACTATGGCCACTCGCACGGGGGCGATTACAAACAATATTACAGAGGTATAATAGAATTAATAAGTTATCCTAATGTAGCGTTAAGTTGTCACAATAATATCAAATAACAATGTTTTAGAGTCTATGATATAGCGATACTTAAAAAAAACTGAATAATCTATCTGGATGGAGTCGCTGAGTATTTCACATAGCTGCGGTTTGAGTTTTAGCTGTCGTTTTACTGTACTGAATTTATGACATTCGGTAAGAATGTGTTTGACTGTTAGGTAGCACTGGCATGTTTGACAGTTAGGCCGGACATCTGATGTCATTAGGAAGCTGTGTGTTAGTTTGGTATGGCCTATACGGATTCTTCTTATAAGTGTAAGGTCTTGTCTAGAAAGTCCCGTGGGTCCAGTGTATAGATGCTTATGCAATGACGGCTGGATTGCACTCAATGACGTATTTAAAGAGCTCCAGTGGGTTTGCCATAATCTCCTGGTGAATCTGTAGGCTTCTGCTTTTAAGTCTTTGGTAATCTGGATATGCGTTGTTGACGTGGTGTCTGTTGAAGCAGTTTTAGCATGTTGATTTGCGAGTTCATTGCCAGGTATACCAATATGAGACGGAATCCATATGAAGCTGAGCTTAGTGTTTAATGTAGAAAGGTGGTGGTAACAGTGACGGATATTTTGGACAAGGGGATGATCGGTAAATAATTCCTGAATGCATAATAAGGATACACGTGTATGCTCCTAGGGCGAATGCCTACGAAGAAGAGGTTGAGTTGTTTTATCGGGATATCGAAGAGACACTGAAAATAACGAAAACTAGAGAAATCACGATAGTCCTAGGTGATCTCAACGCTAAGATTTAAAGGGGGCAAAGCGGAAGGTGTGTGGGAAATTATGGTCTGGGAAATCGTAACGAGAGAGGAGATCGTCTAATACAATTTTGCCAAGAGCAAAATTTGATTATTGCAAACACATTTTTCAAGCTACCAAACAGACGACCCTATACATGGCCATCGCCCGCAGATACATCGGAGAAAGTAGTTAGGAACCAGATAGAATACATTATGATAAATGAAAGATACCGTAACGCTGTTAAAGCTGTGAAAGCATATCCCGGAGCAGACGTGGCCTCAGACCATAACCCACTTTTCGCCAGGATTACATTCACACTTAAAAACATTAAAATACATCGAAGAACTCCTACAATAGACACAAGTAAGCTTAAACAACAAGATATAAAATAATGCCTCCAACATGAACTGTAGCAAACTGAACATAGACACCAATGATATTGACGAGCACTGGGATCGACTAAAACATTGCCCATTAGAACCGTGCAAAGAAATACTGAAGACTTCTACAAAAAGAAATAAAGAATGGATGAACGACGATATACTCAATATGATGGAACAACGGAGACAACATAAGAACAAAGATAACAATAAATACAGGGAGATTAACCACCAGATAAGAAGGATGATAAAGCAGGCAAAAGAAAAACACTTTGAAGAGAAATGCAAAGAGATCGAGCACCTTCAAAAAAGATACGATCTATTTAATCTACACAAGAAAGTAAAAGAAATGGCAGCTCTAAGAAAACAAAATCTCACTGGTGCACTTCTGGATAGACAAGGGATTACTATAACACAGACCGATGAGAAAGTATAACGCTGGGCAGAATACATAGATGAACTGTTCGATGATGAAAGAGGAGACTTGGAAAACATAGAACTTACTTCAGAAGAAATAGGTCCAGATATCATAAAAGAAGAAATAGCACACGCATTAAAAACAATGAAGAACGGAAAAAGCCCTGGGCCTGACATGCTTCCTATCGAATTAATTAAAATTATAGATGAACAGCACATTGCTGTTCTAGTTATACTTTTAAACCAAATTTATAGCTAAGGCATATTACCCAAAGAATGGTTAACGTCGATCTTTGTTTGTCTCCCCAAATAGAAAAACCCAAGAGAATGCGCCGATTACCGCACCATCAGCTTGATGTCCCATGTGCTGAAGTTGCTACTGAAAGTCATCCATAACCGAGTATATCATAAATTGGACATAGATATTAATGATACACAATTTGGGTTTCGCAAAGACCTAGAAACGCGTGAAGCTCTTTTCTCACTTAATATCCTAATACAAAGGTGCCTAGACGTCAATCAAGATATATATATGTCTGTTTTATTGACTATAATAAAGCTTTCGATAAAGTACGACATGAACAATTAATGAATGTCCTGAAATTAAAGAAGATAGACTACAATGACCTCAGGATCATATCTAATTTATATTATAAGCAGCGAGCAAAAGTACGTGTTAACGAACAGTTGTCAGAGTAAATTGAAATTAGACGTGGGGTGAGACAGGGATGCGTATTGTCTCCAGTTCTCTTTAATGCCTACTCGAAAGAGATCCTAAAACAAGCTCTTGAGGGTGAAACAGCTGGAATAAAGGTGAACGGAGTTCCCATTAACAATATTAATATGCGGATGACACTGTCGTCTTAGTCGAAAATATTGAAGATCTTCAGAGACTGGTTAACAGAATAGCGACATATAGCCAAGAATACGGTTTAACAATGATTGTCAAGAAGACAAAATTTATGAGAATATCTAAAACTCAAAGAAATAACGAGAATCTCCTCATAAACGGAACCAACGTCGAACAAGTAGACCAATATGCATATCTTGGAACAATGATCAACTTCACAAATGATTACTTCCAGGAGATTAAAATTAGAATAGAAAAGGCTAGAGCGAATTTTACCAAAATGAGAAAAGTGCTCTGCACAAGAGATCTAAGGTTAGAGCTAAGAATAAGGTTGGCTAGGTGCTACGTTTTCTCGACTCTGTTTTACGGAATGGAAGCTTGGACCTGTAATGCGGCATCAATGAACAAACTGGAATCATTCGAGATGTGTGTATATAGAAAAATTCTAAAAATATCATGGACAGAACACGTCACAAACAAAGAGGTTCTCAGAAAGATGAATAAAGAAATGGAAGTCTTAAATACAATTAAAACCAGAAAATTGGAATATCTCGGACATATTACACGTGGAGAGAGATACAACTTGCTCCAACTCATTATGCAGGGAAAGATTCAAGGAAAAAGAAGCATAGGGAGACGCAGAATATCGTGGCTGCGCAACCTGAGAGAATGGTACGGATGTACATCAAACGAACTTTTCAGAGCAGCCGTCTCTAAGGTCCGAATAGCTATGATGATTGTCGATCTCCGTCGCGGAGATGGCACTTGAATAAGATAATAAGGAAGCTAGAGAGTCTGTACAAATGGCAACATTTATGTTCGGGAGGTTAATGTGCTTAACAGCCTGTAAGAAACTATAAATTCTCCAGTATGTACGCTAAACAAAAGACGGTTATTGACGGTTTATATAGAGTTGGTATGGAATACGGAACAATAAACACACATTTTTCAAGAAATCAAATAAGAGAATGCAAAGAGTATTTTCTTAATTTCGAAGATGTTCCAGATCTTAAACTTTCTCTAAGAGAAATTAGTACAACAGATTCTAAATTTGGAGGATAAGGATTTATAAAATACCACTGGAATTAAAAGTGCTCTTCAAAACCATGGAAGTGTAAAAGGTCTAACGTATTGTGCAACTCTAAATGTCATAATGTCATAATGCCTCAACATGCGAGAATAAAAACTAAATTTTTTAAATTACTTACGACAATATAAAAATAATAAACATTCCAAATAAAAAATGACGTTCTATTAAACCTAATCTGACAAATTAAGACATTTTAATAGCTGATCGGGGTTTGACTAGTCAAACCCCGATTTCATAAAATTAAATTTCGGCCTTTGCCTGACCAACGTAGTCTCTTCTATGTTTGACTAGTCAAAGGCCGAAACTGTAATTTATTTCGGGCTTTGACTAAGACCGTCAGTCAGACCTGAGGATTGCCCAGTCAAAGCTAGGAGTGCCTGAATTTCGGGCTTTGACTATAACATATATATTAATCTTACGCTATATTATATTTAATAATAATTATCAATAAATATACAGGGTGTCCCGAAAAGATTGGTCATAAATTATACCATACATTTTGGGGTCAAAAATAGGTTGATTGAACCTCACTTACCTATATACAATAGTGCACCCAAAAAATGTTACAGCCCTTTGAAGTTACAAACTGAAAATCGATTTTTTTTCATATATCGAAAACTCTTAGAGATTTTTTATTGAAAATGGGCATGTGTCATTCTTATAGTAGTAACATCTTAAAAAAAAATTAAAGTGAAATTTGTGCACCCTATAAAAATTTTATGGGGGTTTTGTTCTCTTAAACCCCCCCAAACTTTTGTGTACGTTCCAATTAAATTATTATTGTTGCACTATTAGATAAACACAATATTTTTAAAACTTTTTTGCCTCTTAGTACTTTTTCGATAAGCCAGTGTTTATCGAGATATTTTGAATATTTGTCGAATCCACCACATATATTTGTATATGGTTAAGTACGATTATAGACCTGTTAATAATCTGAAAATTTATTTATAATTTACATTTTTAGGTATATTTTGAAAAAGAAGCCACATCTCGATAAAGGGTGACTTATCAAAAAAAGACTAAGAGGCAAAAAAGTTTTAAATACACTGTGTTTACCTAATGGTATCAAAATAATAGTTTAATTGGAACGTACAAAAACATTTGGGGGGGTTTACAGGAACAAAACCTCCATCAAATTTTTATGTAAACATATTAAAAAAGAAGCCGCATCCCGATAAAAACTGGCTTATCTAAAAAATACCAAGAGGCAAGAAAGTTTTAGAAACGTTGTGTTTAACTAATGGTACCACAATAATGAATTAATTGGAACGTACACAAAAGTTTGGGGGGGTTTAAGGGAACAAAACCCCCATAAAATTTTTATGGTGTGGACAAATTTCACTATAATTTTGTTTTAAGATGTTCCTGCTATAAGAATGCCCCATGTCCATTTTCAATAAAAAATCTCTAATAGTTTTCGATATATTGAAAAAATCGATTTTCATTTTGTAACTTCAAAGGGCTGTAACTTTTTTTATGAGCACATTTGTACCAAGGTAAGTTAGGTTCAATCGAACTATTTTTGACCCCAGAATGTGTGGTATAATTTATGACCAATCTTTTCGGGACACCCTGTATAATAATAATAAAATAATAAGTAAATATAATAATTAATAAAATAAAATGGTTTAGTAATAAATTGTGTTTTATTTATATTGATATTGATGTTCTTTCGATAGTACTAATTTTGATCATATTGATATCGAGTATCGAGTCGAGTGGAGTATCACAAACTAAAGTGCATTTTAAATGTAACATTGTAACCTATTGGATTAAAAAAACCGAAAACCGGTTTTTGGATAAACCGGTTTTTTGGGCCGGTTATAACCGCCAGGTTAAAGCCTGGGTTTCCTCGAAAGCGGCACCGAGAAACAGCGACCGTAGCACTGCGATGAATTACGTCAGATTACGGTGAAAAATTCAAGATTCTTCACTGCGGCAATGGAATGTGCAAGCTCAGCAAGCGGTGGCTTCCAACGCATCCTTGCAAACCACCGCTATTATTTTGCATGGTACAGTTTTTTATGATGTCATTCATCGCAGTGTTACGATCGCAGGTTGTCGGCACCGCTTTCGAGGAAACCAGCGCTTAAGCAAAAAACCGGTATAACCGAAAACCGGTGTTTTGACAAAAACCGCCATCCCTACTGGACAGTTTTCCTAAATGTTTTGTTACTGTCATTATCATCTCCCTATTGTAAAGTTTACTGATTGCAAATGAAATGTATATTAAAAAATAAGAATTTTTCCTCAAAAAAAAATTATAAAATTTATTAATATACACCTGATTTATGACAAAGAATTATGGCTCTAATTAATACTGCGGTGAAAACTTCTCGGCAGGAATGAAACAATTTTGAAATCCGGCTCATTTGTAACTTCCACAACTGGCAAATGTTTCAATTAAATAGTTCACAAATCGACATTGCGCACCGCGCAAATAGCAATTACGCTACTTATATTTAATTATTCTCTTAGAATTTCCCTAGTCCCTAATCGCTCTTAGTTCAAAAGTACCTGCAGAATGCGTTTAATTTTACCTGCCAACTTTTGATCTCAAGTCACGAACAGAACGGGATAAATATTCACAAGAGCTAAAAGTATGCAATGTTTATGTTCTGAGGAATTAAAGTGAGAACGTTTCTGTCATTACTACGATAATTTATCGAGTAAAAACAAGAAGGCTATAATTACAAGAAGTGAAAAATGACCAAGTATATCTTTTATTTTTGTTTTTGTTTATTTAGTAATTCACAGGATACGAGGAGTAATCCTTTTGCTTTTTCCCTGACAGACAATTAAATTTGGCAAATATCTCACTTTTTCTTTTGATGTTGCCTTTTTTGTTCTAGTATTTCTTATGGTACTCTAAAGAAAACTTGGTCGACTGCTAAAAACCTCAAATTTTTCGCATATACAGGGTGAGGCAGATAAACGGCCTATTAGAAATATCTCTAGAACTAAAGCAACAGAATCATGAAAATTGGAATGAAGGGGGTTTGGAGAATGATCTATTCTATAACGAAAATATTTTCATTTATTTGATACTTCCGATTACAGCAGAAGTTGTTTATAACTTCGTTTTTCTTTAATGAGACACCCTGTCCCATTAAATTTTTTATATTTTTTGATTCTCCTCGATGCTTTCTTTCTTAAAATATGAGGTTCTGTAATGTTATACAGGGTAGTTTAAAAGATAATTACGTTCTTTTTCTTAATTCCGTAATCAACTTTCAATTCTTAAACATAACATAAATCAAAACAATTTCGCCGTGAAACGAAAACAAGAGAGGTAATATATTTCAGTTTCTTTAAGAGAGCGCCATAAACATCCCTAATACTCTAAGCGCCAGAGGGGCCACCGTGTCCTTTTCAATTCTGATGGACAAACTCAACGGTTTCTTATGAATTTTTGGCTACGAATTTTGAGGGTGGATTTCGATCCGAGTGGTCAAAAAATTGTTATAAACAATTTAATTGTTTATAAATTGTTTATAAGGCTCTGGCTCGTAAACTAAAAGAGATAAAAAAAATGTTTCAAATAAAATTTGTTCCTTAATAAAAAACGAAGAAAAAAACGTTCACTAAACTTAAATCCAAGAATTAGAACTCAAATTATTGTAAGATTAGTGCACAATTCAAATTGCAAATTGCGAAATAAGTATTTTTCGAAGCTTTATCGATCGTAACTCGGCTTCTACGCATGCAAATAAGCCTTAGAAGGTCTCGTTTTAAAGACTAATAAAATAGACTTCCAAACAAAGTTTGTTAGATTACCTTATATTCATTTGTTTTAAAGTTATACCCGTTTGAAGTTAAAATTTTATTAAAAAAATTGTACATTAATTTGTTTATAAGGGTTTCAAGCAAATTTGAGCTATAAACATTTAAACTTAATTAACAATAATGATAGAAGAACTCAAAAGGAACAGTTTGAGCTCATGAAAATGTTTGGAAAGTTTATTTTTGACCGAGATGTCGATATTTTAATGGCGCGCTATGAGGCGCAAGATCGGCTCACAGTCAAGTAAGTATTTTTCGATGCTTTATCGATCGTAACTCGGACTACTCATTGAAATGAGCTTTTCCTAGTCTCATTTTAAAGCTTAATTAATAGACTTCCATATAAAGTTTGTAAGATATGCCACCAACATCAAACTCAATCCAATTGCATATAAAACGAGCATTTTATGTGGTGTACACACAATTAACGTGCTTCGAAGATACTGCAAAAGAACTGGATCCACTTGTATATGGATATCATGTAGATAACGAAACTCTGAAGACCCAAAAATTTTTAATTTTAATGCCTTCAAGATCAAATTTAGTACCAACATGTCTCTGTAAAAATTGCTCTAAGAACTTATCCAGATGTAAGAAAGCTGAGCTTCCCTGTATATCTCGATGCAGATGTATGACAGAAAATGTCTGTAAAAATAGTAATAATAAATAGTATTAACTTACTTTTAAGTTGTATTTCTGAAATATTAGTTTTTAATGTTTTTTTTTTCTCATTTAGTACAAAAAATAGAAGACAAATTAAATAGAATGAAAGGTGATACGAGGTACAGTATGATGATTTAATTATAAAAATTATATGATAAAATTTTATTAGGATCTTCAAAAATGAAAAATTAAGATAACGTATATATACAATATATACATAGAAATTATAATTTGCATCGAGAATTTAGCGCGTGTACCTTTACGCTGTGAGCCAATCTTGCGCCTCATAGCGCGCCATTAAAATATCGACATCTTGGCCAAAAATAAGTCTACGAACATTTTTGTAACCTTAAATTGTTCCTTTTGAGTCCTTTTATCATTATTGTTAATTAATGTATAAATGTTTATAGCTGAAATTTGCTTGAAACCCTTATAAACAAATTAATGTACAATTTTTTTAAGAAAATTATAATTTCAAGCGGGTATAACTTTAAAACAAATGAAGGTAAGTAATTTATCAAACTCTGTTTGGAAGCCTATTAATTAGGCTTTAAAATGAGACCTTCTAAGGCTAATTTGCTTGCGTAGAAGCCGAGTTACGATCGATAAAGCTTCGAAAAATACTTTTTTTGCAATTTGCAATTTGCATTGTGCACTAATTTTACAATATCTTAAGTTCTAATTGTTGGATTTAAGTTTAGTAAACGTTTTTTTCTTCGTTTTTTATTAAGAAACAAATTTTATTTGAAATATTTTTTTATCTCTTTTAGTATATGAGCCAGAGCCTTATAACCACTAAATTGTTTATAACAATTTTTTGACAACTCGGATCGAAATCCACCCTCGAAATTCGTAATCAGCAGCCAAAAATCCATGAGAAACCGTTGAGTTTGTCCATCAGAATTGAAAATGACACGATGACCTCTGTTTGGCACCTAGACTATAACTAGTTTCATTCTTATTAGAAATCATCAGAAAGTGTATATGTTACACTACAAGTTGATTATCCAGTTGGAGTTGACTATTCATAGTTCGAGCTGGTAATTCAAACGGCTGGTTTTAGTAAAAGTTGGTTTTAAATATAAAATGAAGATTTTTGTTCAACATTTCCTAATAAAAGTAGACTCCACCTAGAAAAAGTATACTCTTCCCAAGGCCATTTAGTAAGAGATGATTATTTTCCAATCATTAGCCAACATTTACTAGTCAAAGTACACTCCAACAAATAACTTATTTAACTTGAAACACCTAATATTAAAAAAAAATAAAAACTAAGTATACAGGAAAATTTCAAGAAGCTGACGATCACAAACACAAACAACCGATTCTAGAAATCAAATTTTACTGGGTAGGTATGTTCAAATCGTGATAAGTAGTTAAAACAGTCAAAACAAAGAGATGCGCACTCATCAAAAAAGCACGTGAGATTCTACATTAACTGAATCGATCCTGGAATAGTCAATTCAAACTAGGAAGAGTTGGTTCCCTTTTCCCCACGATCTACCTTTACTAACAGATTCGTAATACAAGGTGTCGCTTGCTGATAACACCTCTAGCCACTCCTACTCAATTCCTATCCTCACCTCCAAGAAGTGTGACTTAATCACACGGGTGGACCCTGGTAAACCTGAGCAACCCTACCGGAAATTGGGTAACCAACCCCAGTGGAAAGTAGGGTCAGGGCCGACGAGGAAGGGAGAAATGGCCCTCCGAAAAGGGGGTTAGGCGTTGGGCTAACAACCCTATCCTATAAAACACATATGTTACGAACGTTCAAGGAAAGAAAACCGGGCTGATCAAACCGGACATGGAACACCCAGTCCCTATACAGACCGGGAGCCCTCCAAAACCTGCACGATGAACTGAATAGATATAACATACTTAGATACATGGAGCAAGTGAAACAAGATCTGAAAACACTTGAGATTACCCACTGGAAGAACAAAGTAAGGAACAGAACAGAATGGAGGGAAATCCTAGAACAAGCCAGGACACAAAAAGGGTTGTCGAGTTACTGATGATGATGACCTTCACTAACAAGTTCTCTTACTGCTCGTTTTAGTGAAAGGTGACTCGAACTAGGAATAGTCAACTCTAACTGAGAATCAACTTGAACTAAAACATATCTGGATAGGGTTATCGACATATACACTCTTAGTCTGGGCAGATTATCGGAGAATAGGCCATTTTTGAGAAAAGTTATTTACCAGCAATTTTATTGACGGAATCGAATCTTATGATTATATATATTAATAATATAGGTATGCAAAATCCGCAGATAGTGTGCTACTTTTTTTATAAACAAAATGGCGCCCGAAAATCGTGTTTTTTTCAATTTTTGTTCTATAACTCCAAAGATTTTAACCTTACACCAAAAACACTCAAATAAAAATTCACTGTAATTAAATTCTGCATAGAGACGTGTTTCTCCCGATTTACTTCGACGAAAATTTTCTCCGGAAAATGCGGGTTTTTCCAACAAAATCTTTAATTTTCAACTAAAATTTTAGATAAGTAATTGTTCATCAATAATTAAATAAATTGGTAATATCAAATCTCTTTTTGTATAGATTATAATTCCAGAAGCCGATGGAAATTGAATGAACAGTTTAGCAAAAATTGAATTGTTAATTAAAAATTTACGGTCGCTACAATAACCACAATAATTACGATACATAAGAATAACTGCGATTTTTGTATAAAAAGTCACAGTACCTATCTAATGTAATTTACAGAATTGAAATTGGACTATTTAAGCGGCCTCAGGAATATTTTAAAATTAAAACAATTTTGTGGCTAATAGACAAATAGAATATCTCGGGAAATATTAAATTAAATTAAATTATATAAACGGTATTGGAAAAAAGCGGCAGGACGCTTCTTTTAAAAGAAAAAACCTTTAATTGTGATGAGTGGTTCCTGAGATACAATCGGTCATAGTTGACCGGAATTTACGGCAAAAGTATAAACAATACGATCATATTTTCAAACCATCACCTTTTTATTTTTGTTCTCTTTCTCCACACCAATTTTCATATCTTTACAATACTCATAACATATATTATAGTAAAAGCTATCGATATTACGAGTGAAAATAGCCAAATATCGCAAAATTCCAATCAAAAATTAGGTTGGAGAAAATGTAATCTCAAAGTTCAAAATCGGTATACGTTAAAAAAAATTCATTTTCTCGGCTTCCCATGGAGCAATTTTCTTTATTCTTTTTTTGTTCCCTAGTAACTCGAGTAGAGCCATCGAACTAACGCGTTATTAAATGTCAAACTTGCTTTTGTTTTGTTATAATAAATTAATTTATTTATTATAACAAAAATTTTTAATTTGTTGAAATAAAGATTCTTTAAATAATTTTACGGCTTTCAAATGAGAATATTTTTGCGTTTTTAACGTTAAAATGTACACTTGTAGTAAGTTTATATAAAAAAAGTATACAACTGGAAAAAATATGTAGTTTTCTTTTCTTATAAATAAATTAATCTATTATAACAAAACAAAAGCAAGTTTGACATTTAATAATGCGTTAGTTACAAGATTCTACTCGAGTTACTAGGGAACAAAAAAATATTGAAGAAAATTGCTCTATGGGAAGCCTAGAAAATGCATTTTTAACGTATACCGATTTTGAACTTTGAGATTACATTTTCTCCAAGCTAATTTTTTATTGGAATTTTGTGATTTTTGGCAATTTTCACTCGTAATATCGATAGTTTTTATTATAATAATATATATTATGAGTATGTTAAAGATATGAAAATTGGTGTGGAGAAAGAGAACAAAAATAAAAAGGTGATAGTTTGAAAATTATGATCCTGTTGTTTATATCTTTGCCGTAAATACCGGTCAACTTTGACCGGTTGTACCTCAGGAACCCCACTCATCACAATTAAAGGTTTTCTCTT